>NW_027659967.1:0-66000 GCF_963082525.1 Nesoenas mayeri
AACGCTCATCCAACTCTCCTTGGCATACTTCCTCCATGCCTTAAGCAATAGAGTGAGCCTTGCCATCACACTTGGTTAAGTGGCCCCTTTCTTGGAGTGATCTGGACGTGGCTCTGTGGTGAGCAGAACCATCCATCAAGCATCCGCGACAACACCCTTTCCTATGACCAGGCTTGAAGGAAGACTCTGGCCCAGAGGTCTCATGCCAGCATGACCCACTCTCCAACCTGCTGCCCTCCTCTTCTTCTACCACCCATATTACTGAATCTCACTAATAGCCCTGATGAAACTGCATCCGATTCTGTCCCCAAGCATCCCCAGCAGCACTGCCCTGGCATCAGGCCTCTCTTGGAGAGGCTGGCTGTCACGGTCCATTCGGCGATGGACTCGTGATGCTTCTTTTACCTTGATCTCAGAGCGCAAAATTAAGGCAACCAAAACGCCAAGGGTTTATAATTCAATCAAGCAGGGTTACTTTATGAATTTGCCCCTAAAGTGGCACACGATAGAGAGAGAGAGAGTAAGAAAAAGAAAAGGGAAAGAAACGGGGAAGAGTAAAGGTAAAGATGGGAAACGAGGTTGCGTTTATCACCAGTCGAGTTCCAAAGGCGTCCCTCTGGTCTCCGGTCCCGTGGAGTCCTGCCGGTCCTCCGTCGTGGTTCGGGATGCTCTGGCGGGAAGCTCTTCAACGGTGTCCGTTCTGGAGTCACCTTTTATGCTTCTTCACCCCCGCCTTGCTCCCATTGTTTTAGGCCAGTCTCCGCCTAGACCTCGCAACCCAGGCTCGTACTGCGCAGGCTCGAGAGATTCACGCTTTCTTTTGCCAACGCTTACGTGTCCAGCTTTCGGGGGTCTTTCTCTGGCCCATTGGGTGACCTCAGGACCCTTGGCGAGCTTCTGGGCATGCTGCTTTTCACTGGCCATTTTTTGAGGGAGCAGGTGAGGGACACGTGTAACTGAGGCTGCAGGTAAGAACACATTCTTCTGGACAGCAGCTATTGTCCCTGGGTCGAAGAGACCCTCATAACAAGAGCTTTCAGGAGGCGGGGGCTGGTTTGGCTGAAGAAGCAGGCAAAGTCCACACAACAGCCATTGTTAGCAGGAGCGCCCCCGTATCGAAGAAACAGTGCAACACAATGCTTCTCCTCGGGCCTCTCTCCAAGTCATTGTCCACCTGTTCTTTCGGTCTCAGTTTCAGTTCTCTAAGTTCTTGATGGCAATGCTCCGGCAAATACTGCTCCGTCTTGGGACCGACTCTCACTCTGGCAAAGACCTGCCATGTCAAGAGGGTCCCACAGGTCAGCAGCTCCCTCTGTGGCCTGCAGAGCTGGGGCCCCCGTGCGATGGGGCTGGAGGACTTTCTGGCCCTCTCCCTGCAGAAGCAAACGGTGGGGTGAAGGGGCTGGTGGGTGGGGGTTAGGAAGAAGAAGGCAGCACTGTCCGGTAGTCCAGCCTCCCAATTCCCACTGTGTCCCAGGGGCGACTCGAATGCCCAGGCTGGGCAGGCATTGGAACAAGCTACCCAGGGAAGTGGGTGAGGCACCAGGCCTGAAGGGTTGTCCAAAAATGTCTAGACAGGGCATTTGGAGACATCGTTTAGTCGTCGGCTTGGCTTGCGGTTGGACTCGATGGTCTTACGGCTCTTTTCCAACCTCGACGACTCGGCGATGCTGTGATTGAAGCGGGGCTGCTATGGAGTCAGGACTTGCACTGGGTGATCCTCGTGGGCCCCTTGCAAGCCAGGGCGTCCTGTGATGATGAGGTTGCTACCGGCAGGCAGAGGACCACAAATCCCAAATAGAGCACCACGCAAGCTGCTGAGAAGAAAACTCACTCTGGCCCAGCCTTAACCAGGACACCAGGGCGGCTCTGAGCGGCTGAGCCGGGGCGGGGCAGAAAGGTGGGGCTGGCCGCTGGGCGTGTCTGCCACGTGCTCTTGCGCCTGTGACCTCACAGGGGACGAGTCACCATGGGGCGGTTTTCAGGGCCACCAGCAGCCGCGCTGCCCCAGTACGGCCTGGGCCAGCAGTGAGTGCACAGGCCGGGGGAGGCTGGGCTGGGTGGGGGCCGGGGCAGAAGCGTGGGCCCCGGCGGGGGTGGGTTCTCACCCTGCATCGAGGGCCAGCCGCATGCAGGAGCAGCCTGGGCAGGGCTGGGTGCCGCGCCGCCGCCGGGACGGGGCGCAGACCTTGCTGCCTCGCAGCTGCCTCGGCCCCTCTCCTACCTGCCCCCCGCTCCCTGCGGCCCCCGTCCCCGCTCCTACGCCGCCAGCTCCCTCCTTAGCAGTCGCACCCAAGCCCTTCTCTCCCTCCTCCTGCAGGCCATGGATGTCATAGAGGCATTCGCCGGCTTTCTGCAGACCCTGGTCTCGTCTGCGCACTTCGTTGGCGACGAGCTGGACGACGCCACACAGGAGCGCATGCAGCAGCGTGCCGAGATGCTGAGGCGGGAGATGGCTCGGCTGTGGAAGGAGGTGGAGTTGAAGGAGCAGGAGATGGCGCTGAAGGCGCAGCAGGCGGTGCTGACGGAGCAGGAGCAGGAGCAGAGCAGCTTTGCCTGGAGCGTCCCACTCCTCCCTGCCTTGCAGCAGTGGCAGCTCTGGGCTGTTGCTGGAGTCCTGCTCCTGCTCTTTGGGCTCTGCTGCTGGCTCAGGAAATGGAGCCAGCAGCCAGCCAGCAGCAGCAAGGGGGCGAGTTCCAGAAGGAAAGTGGACGAGGAGAAGATGATAAGAGAAAAACCCAACAGCGCACGCCATGCGGGCAGAGTTTCAGCCAAGCACCACCCGGACACGTCAGAATCGTTGATGACGACGGCGGAACTGCCCCGTGAACTTCTCCTTACCAGCCCAAATCCTTCCAGGAATGCCTACATGCTGCGACCGAGGCCCGTCAGGGGGCTGGGCAACGCCTTGGGCAGTCTGCGTCCCCACGAAGATGATGCGGTCTCTCGCCGGCGCGTGCCCCTGAAGCCCACCTGCTGGCTCTGTGCTTCCTCCACTACCCCGGGGAAGACTCGAGGAAGAAACAGAGCGCCAGCCTCCTAGGCAGCATCCGCACCTTCTTTCCCAGAGTTCATCCCCTGCCTTCGGGAACTTGGCTCTGTGCAAAGTTCCCCAAAAATGTTGTGTTCGAACCAACGCTGTGTCTCTGAGTGTCTGTCTATGCGTGAGGTTTTTCGGGAATGTGGGCATGGGATGCTGACAGCTCTGCTGCCAGACAGCTGCTCAATCACTTGCCCCGCACTGGCACGGTGTAGAGCATCTGACGGGTAAAAGAGGGAAAACCTGTGGGGTGGGAGAGGAGAGCTTAACAGTTAAAGCAAAAGTGTTTGAATGCACCTCACTCACTCAAGAAACACCAACAGAAGGCATTTGGTTTACTGATGCCTCAGCAAAAAGGATAAACGGCAAATGGCACTACAAGGCGACCGCATTGACTAAAAGCAGTGGCGAATAAGTAGCAGAAGAAGGTGCAGGACGTGCACAAGGGGGAGAGTTAACAGCAGTTCTTCTGGCCGCACAAAAGGGAGCACAAGTCATGCATGTGGAATCTACCCTTTTGCAACTCATGTCCCCACCGAAATCACTCTAAAACAACGCTCATCCAACTCTCCTTGGCATACTTCCTCCATGCCTTAAGCAATAGAGTGAGCCTTGCCATCACACTTGGTTAAGTGGCCCCTTTCTTGGAGTGATCTGGACGTGGCTCTGTGGTGAGCAGAACCATCCATCAAGCATCCGCGACAACACCCTTTCCTATGACCAGGCTTGAAGGAAGACTCTGGCCCAGAGGTCTCATGCCAGCATGACCCACTCTCCAACCTGCTGCCCTCCTCTTCTTCTACCACCCATATTACTGAATCTCACTAATAGCCCTGATGAAACTGCATCCGATTCTGTCCCCAAGCATCCCCAGCAGCACTGCCCTGGCATCAGGCCTCTCTTGGAGAGGCTGGCTGTCACGGTCCATTCGGCGATGGACTCGTGATGCTTCTTTTACCTTGATCTCAGAGCGCAAAATTAAGGCAACCAAAACGCCAAGGGTTTATAATTCAATCAAGCAGGGTTACTTTATGAATTTGCCCCTAAAGTGGCACACGATAGAGAGAGAGAGAGTAAGAAAAAGAAAAGGGAAAGAAACGGGGAAGAGTAAAGGTAAAGATGGGAAACGAGGTTGCGTTTATCACCAGTCGAGTTCCAAAGGCGTCCCTCTGGTCTCCGGTCCCGTGGAGTCCTGCCGGTCCTCCGTCGTGGTTCGGGATGCTCTGGCGGGAAGCTCTTCAACGGTGTCCGTTCTGGAGTCACCTTTTATGCTTCTTCACCCCCGCCTTGCTCCCATTGTTTTAGGCCAGTCTCCGCCTAGACCTCGCAACCCAGGCTCGTACTGCGCAGGCTCGAGAGATTCACGCTTTCTTTTGCCAACGCTTACGTGTCCAGCTTTCGGGGGTCTTTCTCTGGCCCATTGGGTGACCTCAGGACCCTTGGCGAGCTTCTGGGCATGCTGCTTTTCACTGGCCATTTTTTGAGGGAGCAGGTGAGGGACACGTGTAACTGAGGCTGCAGGTAAGAACACATTCTTCTGGACAGCAGCTATTGTCCCTGGGTCGAAGAGACCCTCATAACAAGAGCTTTCAGGAGGCGGGGGCTGGTTTGGCTGAAGAAGCAGGCAAAGTCCACACAACAGCCATTGTTAGCAGGAGCGCCCCCGTATCGAAGAAACAGTGCAACACAATGCTTCTCCTCGGGCCTCTCTCCAAGTCATTGTCCACCTGTTCTTTCGGTCTCAGTTTCAGTTCTCTAAGTTCTTGATGGCAATGCTCCGGCAAATACTGCTCCGTCTTGGGACCGACTCTCACTCTGGCAAAGACCTGCCATGTCAAGAGGGTCCCACAGGTCAGCAGCTCCCTCTGTGGCCTGCAGAGCTGGGGCCCCCGTGCGATGGGGCTGGAGGACTTTCTGGCCCTCTCCCTGCAGAAGCAAACGGTGGGGTGAAGGGGCTGGTGGGTGGGGGTTAGGAAGAAGAAGGCAGCACTGTCCGGTAGTCCAGCCTCCCAATTCCCACTGTGTCCCAGGGGCGACTCGAATGCCCAGGCTGGGCAGGCATTGGAACAAGCTACCCAGGGAAGTGGGTGAGGCACCAGGCCTGAAGGGTTGTCCAAAAATGTCTAGACAGGGCATTTGGAGACATCGTTTAGTCGTCGGCTTGGCTTGCGGTTGGACTCGATGGTCTTACGGCTCTTTTCCAACCTCGACGACTCGGCGATGCTGTGATTGAAGCGGGGCTGCTATGGAGTCAGGACTTGCACTGGGTGATCCTCGTGGGCCCCTTGCAAGCCAGGGCGTCCTGTGATGATGAGGTTGCTACCGGCAGGCAGAGGACCACAAATCCCAAATAGAGCACCACGCAAGCTGCTGAGAAGAAAACTCACTCTGGCCCAGCCTTAACCAGGACACCAGGGCGGCTCTGAGCGGCTGAGCCGGGGCGGGGCAGAAAGGTGGGGCTGGCCGCTGGGCGTGTCTGCCACGTGCTCTTGCGCCTGTGACCTCACAGGGGACGAGTCACCATGGGGCGGTTTTCAGGGCCACCAGCAGCCGCGCTGCCCCAGTACGGCCTGGGCCAGCAGTGAGTGCACAGGCCGGGGGAGGCTGGGCTGGGTGGGGGCCGGGGCAGAAGCGTGGGCCCCGGCGGGGGTGGGTTCTCACCCTGCATCGAGGGCCAGCCGCATGCAGGAGCAGCCTGGGCAGGGCTGGGTGCCGCGCCGCCGCCGGGACGGGGCGCAGACCTTGCTGCCTCGCAGCTGCCTCGGCCCCTCTCCTACCTGCCCCCCGCTCCCTGCGGCCCCCGTCCCCGCTCCTACGCCGCCAGCTCCCTCCTTAGCAGTCGCACCCACGCCCTTCTCTCCCTCCTCCTGCAGGCCATGGATGTCATAGAGGCATTCGCCGGCTTTCTGCAGACCCTGGTCTCGTCTGCGCACTTCGTTGGCGACGAGCTGGACGACGCCACACAGGAGCGCATGCAGCAGCGTGCCGAGATGCTGAGGCGGGAGATGGCTCGGCTGTGGAAGGAGGTGGAGTTGAAGGAGCAGGAGATGGCGCTGAAGGCGCAGCAGGCGGTGCTGACGGAGCAGGAGCAGGAGCAGAGCAGCTTTGCCTGGAGCGTCCCACTCCTCCCTGCCTTGCAGCAGTGGCAGCTCTGGGCTGTTGCTGGAGTCCTGCTCCTGCTCTTTGGGCTCTGCTGCTGGCTCAGGAAATGGAGCCAGCAGCCAGCCAGCAGCAGCAAGGGGGCGAGTTCCAGAAGGAAAGTGGACGAGGAGAAGATGATAAGAGAAAAACCCAACAGCGCACGCCATGCGGGCAGAGTTTCAGCCAAGCACCACCCGGACACGTCAGAATCGTTGATGACGACGGCGGAACTGCCCCGTGAACTTCTCCTTACCAGCCCAAATCCTTCCAGGAATGCCTACATGCTGCGACCGAGGCCCGTCAGGGGGCTGGGCAACGCCTTGGGCAGTCTGCGTCCCCACGAAGATGATGCGGTCTCTCGCCGGCGCGTGCCCCTGAAGCCCACCTGCTGGCTCTGTGCTTCCTCCACTACCCCGGGGAAGACTCGAGGAAGAAACAGAGCGCCAGCCTCCTAGGCAGCATCCGCACCTTCTTTCCCAGAGTTCATCCCCTGCCTTCGGGAACTTGGCTCTGTGCAAAGTTCCCCAAAAATGTTGTGTTCGAACCAACGCTGTGTCTCTGAGTGTCTGTCTATGTGTGAGGTTTTTCGGGAATGTGGGCATGGGATGCTGACAGCTCTGCTGCCAGACAGCTGCTCAATCACTTGCCCCGCACTGGCACGGTGTAGAGCATCTGACGGGTAAAAGAGGGAAAACCTGTGGGGTGGGAGAGGAGAGCTTAACAGTTAAAGCAAAAGTGTTTGAATGCACCTCACTCACTCAAGAAACACCAACAGAAGGCATTTGGTTTACTGATGCCTCAGCAAAAAGGATAAACGGCAAATGGCACTACAAGGCGACCGCATTGACTAAAAGCAGTGGCGAATAAGTAGCAGAAGAAGGTGCAGGACGTGCACAAGGGGGAGAGTTAACAGCAGTTCTTCTGGCCGCACAAAAGGGAGCACAAGTCATGCATGTGGAATCTACCCTTTTGCAACTCATGTCCCCACCGAAATCACTCTAAAACAACGCTCATCCAACTCTCCTTGGCATACTTCCTCCATGCCTTAAGCAATAGAGTGAGCCTTGCCATCACACTTGGTTAAGTGGCCCCTTTCTTGGAGTGATCTGGACGTGGCTCTGTGGTGAGCAGAACCATCCATCAAGCATCCGCGACAACACCCTTTCCTATGACCAGGCTTGAAGGAAGACTCTGGCCCAGAGGTCTCATGCCAGCATGACCCACTCTCCAACCTGCTGCCCTCCTCTTCTTCTACCACCCATATTACTGAATCTCACTAATAGCCCTGATGAAACTGCATCCGATTCTGTCCCCAAGCATCCCCAGCAGCACTGCCCTGGCATCAGGCCTCTCTTGGAGAGGCTGGCTGTCACGGTCCATTCGGCGATGGACTCGTGATGCTTCTTTTACCTTGATCTCAGAGCGCAAAATTAAGGCAACCAAAACGCCAAGGGTTTATAATTCAATCAAGCAGGGTTACTTTATGAATTTGCCCCTAAAGTGGCACACGATAGAGAGAGAGAGAGTAAGAAAAAGAAAAGGGAAAGAAACGGGGAAGAGTAAAGGTAAAGATGGGAAACGAGGTTGCGTTTATCACCAGTCGAGTTCCAAAGGCGTCCCTCTGGTCTCCGGTCCCGTGGAGTCCTGCCGGTCCTCCGTCGTGGTTCGGGATGCTCTGGCGGGAAGCTCTTCAACGGTGTCCGTTCTGGAGTCACCTTTTATGCTTCTTCACCCCCGCCTTGCTCCCATTGTTTTAGGCCAGTCTCCGCCTAGACCTCGCAACCCAGGCTCGTACTGCGCAGGCTCGAGAGATTCACGCTTTCTTTTGCCAACGCTTACGTGTCCAGCTTTCGGGGGTCTTTCTCTGGCCCATTGGGTGACCTCAGGACCCTTGGCGAGCTTCTGGGCATGCTGCTTTTCACTGGCCATTTTTTGAGGGAGCAGGTGAGGGACACGTGTAACTGAGGCTGCAGGTAAGAACACATTCTTCTGGACAGCAGCTATTGTCCCTGGGTCGAAGAGACCCTCATAACAAGAGCTTTCAGGAGGCGGGGGCTGGTTTGGCTGAAGAAGCAGGCAAAGTCCACACAACAGCCATTGTTAGCAGGAGCGCCCCCGTATCGAAGAAACAGTGCAACACAATGCTTCTCCTCGGGCCTCTCTCCAAGTCATTGTCCACCTGTTCTTTCGGTCTCAGTTTCAGTTCTCTAAGTTCTTGATGGCAATGCTCCGGCAAATACTGCTCCGTCTTGGGACCGACTCTCACTCTGGCAAAGACCTGCCATGTCAAGAGGGTCCCACAGGTCAGCAGCTCCCTCTGTGGCCTGCAGAGCTGGGGCCCCCGTGCGATGGGGCTGGAGGACTTTCTGGCCCTCTCCCTGCAGAAGCAAACGGTGGGGTGAAGGGGCTGGTGGGTGGGGGTTAGGAAGAAGAAGGCAGCACTGTCCGGTAGTCCAGCCTCCCAATTCCCACTGTGTCCCAGGGGCGACTCGAATGCCCAGGCTGGGCAGGCATTGGAACAAGCTACCCAGGGAAGTGGGTGAGGCACCAGGCCTGAAGGGTTGTCCAAAAATGTCTAGACAGGGCATTTGGAGACATCGTTTAGTCGTCGGCTTGGCTTGCGGTTGGACTCGATGGTCTTACGGCTCTTTTCCAACCTCGACGACTCGGCGATGCTGTGATTGAAGCGGGGCTGCTATGGAGTCAGGACTTGCACTGGGTGATCCTCGTGGGCCCCTTGCAAGCCAGGGCGTCCTGTGATGATGAGGTTGCTACCGGCAGGCAGAGGACCACAAATCCCAAATAGAGCACCACGCAAGCTGCTGAGAAGAAAACTCACTCTGGCCCAGCCTTAACCAGGACACCAGGGCGGCTCTGAGCGGCTGAGCCGGGGCGGGGCAGAAAGGTGGGGCTGGCCGCTGGGCGTGTCTGCCACGTGCTCTTGCGCCTGTGACCTCACAGGGGACGAGTCACCATGGGGCGGTTTTCAGGGCCACCAGCAGCCGCGCTGCCCCAGTACGGCCTGGGCCAGCAGTGAGTGCACAGGCCGGGGGAGGCTGGGCTGGGTGGGGGCCGGGGCAGAAGCGTGGGCCCCGGCGGGGGTGGGTTCTCACCCTGCATCGAGGGCCAGCCGCATGCAGGAGCAGCCTGGGCAGGGCTGGGTGCCGCGCCGCCGCCGGGACGGGGCGCAGACCTTGCTGCCTCGCAGCTGCCTCGGCCCCTCTCCTACCTGCCCCCCGCTCCCTGCGGCCCCCGTCCCCGCTCCTACGCCGCCAGCTCCCTCCTTAGCAGTCGCACCCACGCCCTTCTCTCCCTCCTCCTGCAGGCCATGGATGTCATAGAGGCATTCGCCGGCTTTCTGCAGACCCTGGTCTCGTCTGCGCACTTCGTTGGCGACGAGCTGGACGACGCCACACAGGAGCGCATGCAGCAGCGTGCCGAGATGCTGAGGCGGGAGATGGCTCGGCTGTGGAAGGAGGTGGAGTTGAAGGAGCAGGAGATGGCGCTGAAGGCGCAGCAGGCGGTGCTGACGGAGCAGGAGCAGGAGCAGAGCAGCTTTGCCTGGAGCGTCCCACTCCTCCCTGCCTTGCAGCAGTGGCAGCTCTGGGCTGTTGCTGGAGTCCTGCTCCTGCTCTTTGGGCTCTGCTGCTGGCTCAGGAAATGGAGCCAGCAGCCAGCCAGCAGCAGCAAGGGGGCGAGTTCCAGAAGGAAAGTGGACGAGGAGAAGATGATAAGAGAAAAACCCAACAGCGCACGCCATGCGGGCAGAGTTTCAGCCAAGCACCACCCGGACACGTCAGAATCGTTGATGACGACGGCGGAACTGCCCCGTGAACTTCTCCTTACCAGCCCAAATCCTTCCAGGAATGCCTACATGCTGCGACCGAGGCCCGTCAGGGGGCTGGGCAACGCCTTGGGCAGTCTGCGTCCCCACGAAGATGATGCGGTCTCTCGCCGGCGCGTGCCCCTGAAGCCCACCTGCTGGCTCTGTGCTTCCTCCACTACCCCGGGGAAGACTCGAGGAAGAAACAGAGCGCCAGCCTCCTAGGCAGCATCCGCACCTTCTTTCCCAGAGTTCATCCCCTGCCTTCGGGAACTTGGCTCTGTGCAAAGTTCCCCAAAAATGTTGTGTTCGAACCAACGCTGTGTCTCTGAGTGTCTGTCTATGCGTGAGGTTTTTCGGGAATGTGGGCATGGGATGCTGACAGCTCTGCTGCCAGACAGCTGCTCAATCACTTGCCCCGCACTGGCACGGTGTAGAGCATCTGACGGGTAAAAGAGGGAAAACCTGTGGGGTGGGAGAGGAGAGCTTAACAGTTAAAGCAAAAGTGTTTGAATGCACCTCACTCACTCAAGAAACACCAACAGAAGGCATTTGGTTTACTGATGCCTCAGCAAAAAGGATAAACGGCAAATGGCACTACAAGGCGACCGCATTGACTAAAAGCAGTGGCGAATAAGTAGCAGAAGAAGGTGCAGGACGTGCACAAGGGGGAGAGTTAACAGCAGTTCTTCTGGCCGCACAAAAGGGAGCACAAGTCATGCATGTGGAATCTACCCTTTTGCAACTCATGTCCCCACCGAAATCACTCTAAAACAACGCTCATCCAACTCTCCTTGGCATACTTCCTCCATGCCTTAAGCAATAGAGTGAGCCTTGCCATCACACTTGGTTAAGTGGCCCCTTTCTTGGAGTGATCTGGACGTGGCTCTGTGGTGAGCAGAACCATCCATCAAGCATCCGCGACAACACCCTTTCCTATGACCAGGCTTGAAGGAAGACTCTGGCCCAGAGGTCTCATGCCAGCATGACCCACTCTCCAACCTGCTGCCCTCCTCTTCTTCTACCACCCATATTACTGAATCTCACTAATAGCCCTGATGAAACTGCATCCGATTCTGTCCCCAAGCATCCCCAGCAGCACTGCCCTGGCATCAGGCCTCTCTTGGAGAGGCTGGCTGTCACGGTCCATTCGGCGATGGACTCGTGATGCTTCTTTTACCTTGATCTCAGAGCGCAAAATTAAGGCAACCAAAACGCCAAGGGTTTATAATTCAATCAAGCAGGGTTACTTTATGAATTTGCCCCTAAAGTGGCACACGATAGAGAGAGAGAGAGTAAGAAAAAGAAAAGGGAAAGAAACGGGGAAGAGTAAAGGTAAAGATGGGAAACGAGGTTGCGTTTATCACCAGTCGAGTTCCAAAGGCGTCCCTCTGGTCTCCGGTCCCGTGGAGTCCTGCCGGTCCTCCGTCGTGGTTCGGGATGCTCTGGCGGGAAGCTCTTCAACGGTGTCCGTTCTGGAGTCACCTTTTATGCTTCTTCACCCCCGCCTTGCTCCCATTGTTTTAGGCCAGTCTCCGCCTAGACCTCGCAACCCAGGCTCGTACTGCGCAGGCTCGAGAGATTCACGCTTTCTTTTGCCAACGCTTACGTGTCCAGCTTTCGGGGGTCTTTCTCTGGCCCATTGGGTGACCTCAGGACCCTTGGCGAGCTTCTGGGCATGCTGCTTTTCACTGGCCATTTTTTGAGGGAGCAGGTGAGGGACACGTGTAACTGAGGCTGCAGGTAAGAACACATTCTTCTGGACAGCAGCTATTGTCCCTGGGTCGAAGAGACCCTCATAACAAGAGCTTTCAGGAGGCGGGGGCTGGTTTGGCTGAAGAAGCAGGCAAAGTCCACACAACAGCCATTGTTAGCAGGAGCGCCCCCGTATCGAAGAAACAGTGCAACACAATGCTTCTCCTCGGGCCTCTCTCCAAGTCATTGTCCACCTGTTCTTTCGGTCTCAGTTTCAGTTCTCTAAGTTCTTGATGGCAATGCTCCGGCAAATACTGCTCCGTCTTGGGACCGACTCTCACTCTGGCAAAGACCTGCCATGTCAAGAGGGTCCCACAGGTCAGCAGCTCCCTCTGTGGCCTGCAGAGCTGGGGCCCCCGTGCGATGGGGCTGGAGGACTTTCTGGCCCTCTCCCTGCAGAAGCAAACGGTGGGGTGAAGGGGCTGGTGGGTGGGGGTTAGGAAGAAGAAGGCAGCACTGTCCGGTAGTCCAGCCTCCCAATTCCCACTGTGTCCCAGGGGCGACTCGAATGCCCAGGCTGGGCAGGCATTGGAACAAGCTACCCAGGGAAGTGGGTGAGGCACCAGGCCTGAAGGGTTGTCCAAAAATGTCTAGACAGGGCATTTGGAGACATCGTTTAGTCGTCGGCTTGGCTTGCGGTTGGACTCGATGGTCTTACGGCTCTTTTCCAACCTCGACGACTCGGCGATGCTGTGATTGAAGCGGGGCTGCTATGGAGTCAGGACTTGCACTGGGTGATCCTCGTGGGCCCCTTGCAAGCCAGGGCGTCCTGTGATGATGAGGTTGCTACCGGCAGGCAGAGGACCACAAATCCCAAATAGAGCACCACGCAAGCTGCTGAGAAGAAAACTCACTCTGGCCCAGCCTTAACCAGGACACCAGGGCGGCTCTGAGCGGCTGAGCCGGGGCGGGGCAGAAAGGTGGGGCTGGCCGCTGGGCGTGTCTGCCACGTGCTCTTGCGCCTGTGACCTCACAGGGGACGAGTCACCATGGGGCGGTTTTCAGGGCCACCAGCAGCCGCGCTGCCCCAGTACGGCCTGGGCCAGCAGTGAGTGCACAGGCCGGGGGAGGCTGGGCTGGGTGGGGGCCGGGGCAGAAGCGTGGGCCCCGGCGGGGGTGGGTTCTCACCCTGCATCGAGGGCCAGCCGCATGCAGGAGCAGCCTGGGCAGGGCTGGGTGCCGCGCCGCCGCCGGGACGGGGCGCAGACCTTGCTGCCTCGCAGCTGCCTCGGCCCCTCTCCTACCTGCCCCCCGCTCCCTGCGGCCCCCGTCCCCGCTCCTACGCCGCCAGCTCCCTCCTTAGCAGTCGCACCCAAGCCCTTCTCTCCCTCCTCCTGCAGGCCATGGATGTCATAGAGGCATTCGCCGGCTTTCTGCAGACCCTGGTCTCGTCTGCGCACTTCGTTGGCGACGAGCTGGACGACGCCACACAGGAGCGCATGCAGCAGCGTGCCGAGATGCTGAGGCGGGAGATGGCTCGGCTGTGGAAGGAGGTGGAGTTGAAGGAGCAGGAGATGGCGCTGAAGGCGCAGCAGGCGGTGCTGACGGAGCAGGAGCAGGAGCAGAGCAGCTTTGCCTGGAGCGTCCCACTCCTCCCTGCCTTGCAGCAGTGGCAGCTCTGGGCTGTTGCTGGAGTCCTGCTCCTGCTCTTTGGGCTCTGCTGCTGGCTCAGGAAATGGAGCCAGCAGCCAGCCAGCAGCAGCAAGGGGGCGAGTTCCAGAAGGAAAGTGGACGAGGAGAAGATGATAAGAGAAAAACCCAACAGCGCACGCCATGCGGGCAGAGTTTCAGCCAAGCACCACCCGGACACGTCAGAATCGTTGATGACGACGGCGGAACTGCCCCGTGAACTTCTCCTTACCAGCCCAAATCCTTCCAGGAATGCCTACATGCTGCGACCGAGGCCCGTCAGGGGGCTGGGCAACGCCTTGGGCAGTCTGCGTCCCCACGAAGATGATGCGGTCTCTCGCCGGCGCGTGCCCCTGAAGCCCACCTGCTGGCTCTGTGCTTCCTCCACTACCCCGGGGAAGACTCGAGGAAGAAACAGAGCGCCAGCCTCCTAGGCAGCATCCGCACCTTCTTTCCCAGAGTTCATCCCCTGCCTTCGGGAACTTGGCTCTGTGCAAAGTTCCCCAAAAATGTTGTGTTCGAACCAACGCTGTGTCTCTGAGTGTCTGTCTATGCGTGAGGTTTTTCGGGAATGTGGGCATGGGATGCTGACAGCTCTGCTGCCAGACAGCTGCTCAATCACTTGCCCCGCACTGGCACGGTGTAGAGCATCTGACGGGTAAAAGAGGGAAAACCTGTGGGGTGGGAGAGGAGAGCTTAACAGTTAAAGCAAAAGTGTTTGAATGCACCTCACTCACTCAAGAAACACCAACAGAAGGCATTTGGTTTACTGATGCCTCAGCAAAAAGGATAAACGGCAAATGGCACTACAAGGCGACCGCATTGACTAAAAGCAGTGGCGAATAAGTAGCAGAAGAAGGTGCAGGACGTGCACAAGGGGGAGAGTTAACAGCAGTTCTTCTGGCCGCACAAAAGGGAGCACAAGTCATGCATGTGGAATCTACCCTTTTGCAACTCATGTCCCCACCGAAATCACTCTAAAACAACGCTCATCCAACTCTCCTTGGCATACTTCCTCCATGCCTTAAGCAATAGAGTGAGCCTTGCCATCACACTTGGTTAAGTGGCCCCTTTCTTGGAGTGATCTGGACGTGGCTCTGTGGTGAGCAGAACCATCCATCAAGCATCCGCGACAACACCCTTTCCTATGACCAGGCTTGAAGGAAGACTCTGGCCCAGAGGTCTCATGCCAGCATGACCCACTCTCCAACCTGCTGCCCTCCTCTTCTTCTACCACCCATATTACTGAATCTCACTAATAGCCCTGATGAAACTGCATCCGATTCTGTCCCCAAGCATCCCCAGCAGCACTGCCCTGGCATCAGGCCTCTCTTGGAGAGGCTGGCTGTCACGGTCCATTCGGCGATGGACTCGTGATGCTTCTTTTACCTTGATCTCAGAGCGCAAAATTAAGGCAACCAAAACGCCAAGGGTTTATAATTCAATCAAGCAGGGTTACTTTATGAATTTGCCCCTAAAGTGGCACACGATAGAGAGAGAGAGAGTAAGAAAAAGAAAAGGGAAAGAAACGGGGAAGAGTAAAGGTAAAGATGGGAAACGAGGTTGCGTTTATCACCAGTCGAGTTCCAAAGGCGTCCCTCTGGTCTCCGGTCCCGTGGAGTCCTGCCGGTCCTCCGTCGTGGTTCGGGATGCTCTGGCGGGAAGCTCTTCAACGGTGTCCGTTCTGGAGTCACCTTTTATGCTTCTTCACCCCCGCCTTGCTCCCATTGTTTTAGGCCAGTCTCCGCCTAGACCTCGCAACCCAGGCTCGTACTGCGCAGGCTCGAGAGATTCACGCTTTCTTTTGCCAACGCTTACGTGTCCAGCTTTCGGGGGTCTTTCTCTGGCCCATTGGGTGACCTCAGGACCCTTGGCGAGCTTCTGGGCATGCTGCTTTTCACTGGCCATTTTTTGAGGGAGCAGGTGAGGGACACGTGTAACTGAGGCTGCAGGTAAGAACACATTCTTCTGGACAGCAGCTATTGTCCCTGGGTCGAAGAGACCCTCATAACAAGAGCTTTCAGGAGGCGGGGGCTGGTTTGGCTGAAGAAGCAGGCAAAGTCCACACAACAGCCATTGTTAGCAGGAGCGCCCCCGTATCGAAGAAACAGTGCAACACAATGCTTCTCCTCGGGCCTCTCTCCAAGTCATTGTCCACCTGTTCTTTCGGTCTCAGTTTCAGTTCTCTAAGTTCTTGATGGCAATGCTCCGGCAAATACTGCTCCGTCTTGGGACCGACTCTCACTCTGGCAAAGACCTGCCATGTCAAGAGGGTCCCACAGGTCAGCAGCTCCCTCTGTGGCCTGCAGAGCTGGGGCCCCCGTGCGATGGGGCTGGAGGACTTTCTGGCCCTCTCCCTGCAGAAGCAAACGGTGGGGTGAAGGGGCTGGTGGGTGGGGGTTAGGAAGAAGAAGGCAGCACTGTCCGGTAGTCCAGCCTCCCAATTCCCACTGTGTCCCAGGGGCGACTCGAATGCCCAGGCTGGGCAGGCATTGGAACAAGCTACCCAGGGAAGTGGGTGAGGCACCAGGCCTGAAGGGTTGTCCAAAAATGTCTAGACAGGGCATTTGGAGACATCGTTTAGTCGTCGGCTTGGCTTGCGGTTGGACTCGATGGTCTTACGGCTCTTTTCCAACCTCGACGACTCGGCGATGCTGTGATTGAAGCGGGGCTGCTATGGAGTCAGGACTTGCACTGGGTGATCCTCGTGGGCCCCTTGCAAGCCAGGGCGTCCTGTGATGATGAGGTTGCTACCGGCAGGCAGAGGACCACAAATCCCAAATAGAGCACCACGCAAGCTGCTGAGAAGAAAACTCACTCTGGCCCAGCCTTAACCAGGACACCAGGGCGGCTCTGAGCGGCTGAGCCGGGGCGGGGCAGAAAGGTGGGGCTGGCCGCTGGGCGTGTCTGCCACGTGCTCTTGCGCCTGTGACCTCACAGGGGACGAGTCACCATGGGGCGGTTTTCAGGGCCACCAGCAGCCGCGCTGCCCCAGTACGGCCTGGGCCAGCAGTGAGTGCACAGGCCGGGGGAGGCTGGGCTGGGTGGGGGCCGGGGCAGAAGCGTGGGCCCCGGCGGGGGTGGGTTCTCACCCTGCATCGAGGGCCAGCCGCATGCAGGAGCAGCCTGGGCAGGGCTGGGTGCCGCGCCGCCGCCGGGACGGGGCGCAGACCTTGCTGCCTCGCAGCTGCCTCGGCCCCTCTCCTACCTGCCCCCCGCTCCCTGCGGCCCCCGTCCCCGCTCCTACGCCGCCAGCTCCCTCCTTAGCAGTCGCACCCACGCCCTTCTCTCCCTCCTCCTGCAGGCCATGGATGTCATAGAGGCATTCGCCGGCTTTCTGCAGACCCTGGTCTCGTCTGCGCACTTCGTTGGCGACGAGCTGGACGACGCCACACAGGAGCGCATGCAGCAGCGTGCCGAGATGCTGAGGCGGGAGATGGCTCGGCTGTGGAAGGAGGTGGAGTTGAAGGAGCAGGAGATGGCGCTGAAGGCGCAGCAGGCGGTGCTGACGGAGCAGGAGCAGGAGCAGAGCAGCTTTGCCTGGAGCGTCCCACTCCTCCCTGCCTTGCAGCAGTGGCAGCTCTGGGCTGTTGCTGGAGTCCTGCTCCTGCTCTTTGGGCTCTGCTGCTGGCTCAGGAAATGGAGCCAGCAGCCAGCCAGCAGCAGCAAGGGGGCGAGTTCCAGAAGGAAAGTGGACGAGGAGAAGATGATAAGAGAAAAACCCAACAGCGCACGCCATGCGGGCAGAGTTTCAGCCAAGCACCACCCGGACACGTCAGAATCGTTGATGACGACGGCGGAACTGCCCCGTGAACTTCTCCTTACCAGCCCAAATCCTTCCAGGAATGCCTACATGCTGCGACCGAGGCCCGTCAGGGGGCTGGGCAACGCCTTGGGCAGTCTGCGTCCCCACGAAGATGATGCGGTCTCTCGCCGGCGCGTGCCCCTGAAGCCCACCTGCTGGCTCTGTGCTTCCTCCACTACCCCGGGGAAGACTCGAGGAAGAAACAGAGCGCCAGCCTCCTAGGCAGCATCCGCACCTTCTTTCCCAGAGTTCATCCCCTGCCTTCGGGAACTTGGCTCTGTGCAAAGTTCCCCAAAAATGTTGTGTTCGAACCAACGCTGTGTCTCTGAGTGTCTGTCTATGTGTGAGGTTTTTCGGGAATGTGGGCATGGGATGCTGACAGCTCTGCTGCCAGACAGCTGCTCAATCACTTGCCCCGCACTGGCACGGTGTAGAGCATCTGACGGGTAAAAGAGGGAAAACCTGTGGGGTGGGAGAGGAGAGCTTAACAGTTAAAGCAAAAGTGTTTGAATGCACCTCACTCACTCAAGAAACACCAACAGAAGGCATTTGGTTTACTGATGCCTCAGCAAAAAGGATAAACGGCAAATGGCACTACAAGGCGACCGCATTGACTAAAAGCAGTGGCGAATAAGTAGCAGAAGAAGGTGCAGGACGTGCACAAGGGGGAGAGTTAACAGCAGTTCTTCTGGCCGCACAAAAGGGAGCACAAGTCATGCATGTGGAATCTACCCTTTTGCAACTCATGTCCCCACCGAAATCACTCTAAAACAACGCTCATCCAACTCTCCTTGGCATACTTCCTCCATGCCTTAAGCAATAGAGTGAGCCTTGCCATCACACTTGGTTAAGTGGCCCCTTTCTTGGAGTGATCTGGACGTGGCTCTGTGGTGAGCAGAACCATCCATCAAGCATCCGCGACAACACCCTTTCCTATGACCAGGCTTGAAGGAAGACTCTGGCCCAGAGGTCTCATGCCAGCATGACCCACTCTCCAACCTGCTGCCCTCCTCTTCTTCTACCACCCATATTACTGAATCTCACTAATAGCCCTGATGAAACTGCATCCGATTCTGTCCCCAAGCATCCCCAGCAGCACTGCCCTGGCATCAGGCCTCTCTTGGAGAGGCTGGCTGTCACGGTCCATTCGGCGATGGACTCGTGATGCTTCTTTTACCTTGATCTCAGAGCGCAAAATTAAGGCAACCAAAACGCCAAGGGTTTATAATTCAATCAAGCAGGGTTACTTTATGAATTTGCCCCTAAAGTGGCACACGATAGAGAGAGAGAGAGTAAGAAAAAGAAAAGGGAAAGAAACGGGGAAGAGTAAAGGTAAAGATGGGAAACGAGGTTGCGTTTATCACCAGTCGAGTTCCAAAGGCGTCCCTCTGGTCTCCGGTCCCGTGGAGTCCTGCCGGTCCTCCGTCGTGGTTCGGGATGCTCTGGCGGGAAGCTCTTCAACGGTGTCCGTTCTGGAGTCACCTTTTATGCTTCTTCACCCCCGCCTTGCTCCCATTGTTTTAGGCCAGTCTCCGCCTAGACCTCGCAACCCAGGCTCGTACTGCGCAGGCTCGAGAGATTCACGCTTTCTTTTGCCAACGCTTACGTGTCCAGCTTTCGGGGGTCTTTCTCTGGCCCATTGGGTGACCTCAGGACCCTTGGCGAGCTTCTGGGCATGCTGCTTTTCACTGGCCATTTTTTGAGGGAGCAGGTGAGGGACACGTGTAACTGAGGCTGCAGGTAAGAACACATTCTTCTGGACAGCAGCTATTGTCCCTGGGTCGAAGAGACCCTCATAACAAGAGCTTTCAGGAGGCGGGGGCTGGTTTGGCTGAAGAAGCAGGCAAAGTCCACACAACAGCCATTGTTAGCAGGAGCGCCCCCGTATCGAAGAAACAGTGCAACACAATGCTTCTCCTCGGGCCTCTCTCCAAGTCATTGTCCACCTGTTCTTTCGGTCTCAGTTTCAGTTCTCTAAGTTCTTGATGGCAATGCTCCGGCAAATACTGCTCCGTCTTGGGACCGACTCTCACTCTGGCAAAGACCTGCCATGTCAAGAGGGTCCCACAGGTCAGCAGCTCCCTCTGTGGCCTGCAGAGCTGGGGCCCCCGTGCGATGGGGCTGGAGGACTTTCTGGCCCTCTCCCTGCAGAAGCAAACGGTGGGGTGAAGGGGCTGGTGGGTGGGGGTTAGGAAGAAGAAGGCAGCACTGTCCGGTAGTCCAGCCTCCCAATTCCCACTGTGTCCCAGGGGCGACTCGAATGCCCAGGCTGGGCAGGCATTGGAACAAGCTACCCAGGGAAGTGGGTGAGGCACCAGGCCTGAAGGGTTGTCCAAAAATGTCTAGACAGGGCATTTGGAGACATCGTTTAGTCGTCGGCTTGGCTTGCGGTTGGACTCGATGGTCTTACGGCTCTTTTCCAACCTCGACGACTCGGCGATGCTGTGATTGAAGCGGGGCTGCTATGGAGTCAGGACTTGCACTGGGTGATCCTCGTGGGCCCCTTGCAAGCCAGGGCGTCCTGTGATGATGAGGTTGCTACCGGCAGGCAGAGGACCACAAATCCCAAATAGAGCACCACGCAAGCTGCTGAGAAGAAAACTCACTCTGGCCCAGCCTTAACCAGGACACCAGGGCGGCTCTGAGCGGCTGAGCCGGGGCGGGGCAGAAAGGTGGGGCTGGCCGCTGGGCGTGTCTGCCACGTGCTCTTGCGCCTGTGACCTCACAGGGGACGAGTCACCATGGGGCGGTTTTCAGGGCCACCAGCAGCCGCGCTGCCCCAGTACGGCCTGGGCCAGCAGTGAGTGCACAGGCCGGGGGAGGCTGGGCTGGGTGGGGGCCGGGGCAGAAGCGTGGGCCCCGGCGGGGGTGGGTTCTCACCCTGCATCGAGGGCCAGCCGCATGCAGGAGCAGCCTGGGCAGGGCTGGGTGCCGCGCCGCCGCCGGGACGGGGCGCAGACCTTGCTGCCTCGCAGCTGCCTCGGCCCCTCTCCTACCTGCCCCCCGCTCCCTGCGGCCCCCGTCCCCGCTCCTACGCCGCCAGCTCCCTCCTTAGCAGTCGCACCCAAGCCCTTCTCTCCCTCCTCCTGCAGGCCATGGATGTCATAGAGGCATTCGCCGGCTTTCTGCAGACCCTGGTCTCGTCTGCGCACTTCGTTGGCGACGAGCTGGACGACGCCACACAGGAGCGCATGCAGCAGCGTGCCGAGATGCTGAGGCGGGAGATGGCTCGGCTGTGGAAGGAGGTGGAGTTGAAGGAGCAGGAGATGGCGCTGAAGGCGCAGCAGGCGGTGCTGACGGAGCAGGAGCAGGAGCAGAGCAGCTTTGCCTGGAGCGTCCCACTCCTCCCTGCCTTGCAGCAGTGGCAGCTCTGGGCTGTTGCTGGAGTCCTGCTCCTGCTCTTTGGGCTCTGCTGCTGGCTCAGGAAATGGAGCCAGCAGCCAGCCAGCAGCAGCAAGGGGGCGAGTTCCAGAAGGAAAGTGGACGAGGAGAAGATGATAAGAGAAAAACCCAACAGCGCACGCCATGCGGGCAGAGTTTCAGCCAAGCACCACCCGGACACGTCAGAATCGTTGATGACGACGGCGGAACTGCCCCGTGAACTTCTCCTTACCAGCCCAAATCCTTCCAGGAATGCCTACATGCTGCGACCGAGGCCCGTCAGGGGGCTGGGCAACGCCTTGGGCAGTCTGCGTCCCCACGAAGATGATGCGGTCTCTCGCCGGCGCGTGCCCCTGAAGCCCACCTGCTGGCTCTGTGCTTCCTCCACTACCCCGGGGAAGACTCGAGGAAGAAACAGAGCGCCAGCCTCCTAGGCAGCATCCGCACCTTCTTTCCCAGAGTTCATCCCCTGCCTTCGGGAACTTGGCTCTGTGCAAAGTTCCCCAAAAATGTTGTGTTCGAACCAACGCTGTGTCTCTGAGTGTCTGTCTATGCGTGAGGTTTTTCGGGAATGTGGGCATGGGATGCTGACAGCTCTGCTGCCAGACAGCTGCTCAATCACTTGCCCCGCACTGGCACGGTGTAGAGCATCTGACGGGTAAAAGAGGGAAAACCTGTGGGGTGGGAGAGGAGAGCTTAACAGTTAAAGCAAAAGTGTTTGAATGCACCTCACTCACTCAAGAAACACCAACAGAAGGCATTTGGTTTACTGATGCCTCAGCAAAAAGGATAAACGGCAAATGGCACTACAAGGCGACCGCATTGACTAAAAGCAGTGGCGAATAAGTAGCAGAAGAAGGTGCAGGACGTGCACAAGGGGGAGAGTTAACAGCAGTTCTTCTGGCCGCACAAAAGGGAGCACAAGTCATGCATGTGGAATCTACCCTTTTGCAACTCATGTCCCCACCGAAATCACTCTAAAACAACGCTCATCCAACTCTCCTTGGCATACTTCCTCCATGCCTTAAGCAATAGAGTGAGCCTTGCCATCACACTTGGTTAAGTGGCCCCTTTCTTGGAGTGATCTGGACGTGGCTCTGTGGTGAGCAGAACCATCCATCAAGCATCCGCGACAACACCCTTTCCTATGACCAGGCTTGAAGGAAGACTCTGGCCCAGAGGTCTCATGCCAGCATGACCCACTCTCCAACCTGCTGCCCTCCTCTTCTTCTACCACCCATATTACTGAATCTCACTAATAGCCCTGATGAAACTGCATCCGATTCTGTCCCCAAGCATCCCCAGCAGCACTGCCCTGGCATCAGGCCTCTCTTGGAGAGGCTGGCTGTCACGGTCCATTCGGCGATGGACTCGTGATGCTTCTTTTACCTTGATCTCAGAGCGCAAAATTAAGGCAACCAAAACGCCAAGGGTTTATAATTCAATCAAGCAGGGTTACTTTATGAATTTGCCCCTAAAGTGGCACACGATAGAGAGAGAGAGAGTAAGAAAAAGAAAAGGGAAAGAAACGGGGAAGAGTAAAGGTAAAGATGGGAAACGAGGTTGCGTTTATCACCAGTCGAGTTCCAAAGGCGTCCCTCTGGTCTCCGGTCCCGTGGAGTCCTGCCGGTCCTCCGTCGTGGTTCGGGATGCTCTGGCGGGAAGCTCTTCAACGGTGTCCGTTCTGGAGTCACCTTTTATGCTTCTTCACCCCCGCCTTGCTCCCATTGTTTTAGGCCAGTCTCCGCCTAGACCTCGCAACCCAGGCTCGTACTGCGCAGGCTCGAGAGATTCACGCTTTCTTTTGCCAACGCTTACGTGTCCAGCTTTCGGGGGTCTTTCTCTGGCCCATTGGGTGACCTCAGGACCCTTGGCGAGCTTCTGGGCATGCTGCTTTTCACTGGCCATTTTTTGAGGGAGCAGGTGAGGGACACGTGTAACTGAGGCTGCAGGTAAGAACACATTCTTCTGGACAGCAGCTATTGTCCCTGGGTCGAAGAGACCCTCATAACAAGAGCTTTCAGGAGGCGGGGGCTGGTTTGGCTGAAGAAGCAGGCAAAGTCCACACAACAGCCATTGTTAGCAGGAGCGCCCCCGTATCGAAGAAACAGTGCAACACAATGCTTCTCCTCGGGCCTCTCTCCAAGTCATTGTCCACCTGTTCTTTCGGTCTCAGTTTCAGTTCTCTAAGTTCTTGATGGCAATGCTCCGGCAAATACTGCTCCGTCTTGGGACCGACTCTCACTCTGGCAAAGACCTGCCATGTCAAGAGGGTCCCACAGGTCAGCAGCTCCCTCTGTGGCCTGCAGAGCTGGGGCCCCCGTGCGATGGGGCTGGAGGACTTTCTGGCCCTCTCCCTGCAGAAGCAAACGGTGGGGTGAAGGGGCTGGTGGGTGGGGGTTAGGAAGAAGAAGGCAGCACTGTCCGGTAGTCCAGCCTCCCAATTCCCACTGTGTCCCAGGGGCGACTCGAATGCCCAGGCTGGGCAGGCATTGGAACAAGCTACCCAGGGAAGTGGGTGAGGCACCAGGCCTGAAGGGTTGTCCAAAAATGTCTAGACAGGGCATTTGGAGACATCGTTTAGTCGTCGGCTTGGCTTGCGGTTGGACTCGATGGTCTTACGGCTCTTTTCCAACCTCGACGACTCGGCGATGCTGTGATTGAAGCGGGGCTGCTATGGAGTCAGGACTTGCACTGGGTGATCCTCGTGGGCCCCTTGCAAGCCAGGGCGTCCTGTGATGATGAGGTTGCTACCGGCAGGCAGAGGACCACAAATCCCAAATAGAGCACCACGCAAGCTGCTGAGAAGAAAACTCACTCTGGCCCAGCCTTAACCAGGACACCAGGGCGGCTCTGAGCGGCTGAGCCGGGGCGGGGCAGAAAGGTGGGGCTGGCCGCTGGGCGTGTCTGCCACGTGCTCTTGCGCCTGTGACCTCACAGGGGACGAGTCACCATGGGGCGGTTTTCAGGGCCACCAGCAGCCGCGCTGCCCCAGTACGGCCTGGGCCAGCAGTGAGTGCACAGGCCGGGGGAGGCTGGGCTGGGTGGGGGCCGGGGCAGAAGCGTGGGCCCCGGCGGGGGTGGGTTCTCACCCTGCATCGAGGGCCAGCCGCATGCAGGAGCAGCCTGGGCAGGGCTGGGTGCCGCGCCGCCGCCGGGACGGGGCGCAGACCTTGCTGCCTCGCAGCTGCCTCGGCCCCTCTCCTACCTGCCCCCCGCTCCCTGCGGCCCCCGTCCCCGCTCCTACGCCGCCAGCTCCCTCCTTAGCAGTCGCACCCAAGCCCTTCTCTCCCTCCTCCTGCAGGCCATGGATGTCATAGAGGCATTCGCCGGCTTTCTGCAGACCCTGGTCTCGTCTGCGCACTTCGTTGGCGACGAGCTGGACGACGCCACACAGGAGCGCATGCAGCAGCGTGCCGAGATGCTGAGGCGGGAGATGGCTCGGCTGTGGAAGGAGGTGGAGTTGAAGGAGCAGGAGATGGCGCTGAAGGCGCAGCAGGCGGTGCTGACGGAGCAGGAGCAGGAGCAGAGCAGCTTTGCCTGGAGCGTCCCACTCCTCCCTGCCTTGCAGCAGTGGCAGCTCTGGGCTGTTGCTGGAGTCCTGCTCCTGCTCTTTGGGCTCTGCTGCTGGCTCAGGAAATGGAGCCAGCAGCCAGCCAGCAGCAGCAAGGGGGCGAGTTCCAGAAGGAAAGTGGACGAGGAGAAGATGATAAGAGAAAAACCCAACAGCGCACGCCATGCGGGCAGAGTTTCAGCCAAGCACCACCCGGACACGTCAGAATCGTTGATGACGACGGCGGAACTGCCCCGTGAACTTCTCCTTACCAGCCCAAATCCTTCCAGGAATGCCTACATGCTGCGACCGAGGCCCGTCAGGGGGCTGGGCAACGCCTTGGGCAGTCTGCGTCCCCACGAAGATGATGCGGTCTCTCGCCGGCGCGTGCCCCTGAAGCCCACCTGCTGGCTCTGTGCTTCCTCCACTACCCCGGGGAAGACTCGAGGAAGAAACAGAGCGCCAGCCTCCTAGGCAGCATCCGCACCTTCTTTCCCAGAGTTCATCCCCTGCCTTCGGGAACTTGGCTCTGTGCAAAGTTCCCCAAAAATGTTGTGTTCGAACCAACGCTGTGTCTCTGAGTGTCTGTCTATGCGTGAGGTTTTTCGGGAATGTGGGCATGGGATGCTGACAGCTCTGCTGCCAGACAGCTGCTCAATCACTTGCCCCGCACTGGCACGGTGTAGAGCATCTGACGGGTAAAAGAGGGAAAACCTGTGGGGTGGGAGAGGAGAGCTTAACAGTTAAAGCAAAAGTGTTTGAATGCACCTCACTCACTCAAGAAACACCAACAGAAGGCATTTGGTTTACTGATGCCTCAGCAAAAAGGATAAACGGCAAATGGCACTACAAGGCGACCGCATTGACTAAAAGCAGTGGCGAATAAGTAGCAGAAGAAGGTGCAGGACGTGCACAAGGGGGAGAGTTAACAGCAGTTCTTCTGGCCGCACAAAAGGGAGCACAAGTCATGCATGTGGAATCTACCCTTTTGCAACTCATGTCCCCACCGAAATCACTCTAAAACAACGCTCATCCAACTCTCCTTGGCATACTTCCTCCATGCCTTAAGCAATAGAGTGAGCCTTGCCATCACACTTGGTTAAGTGGCCCCTTTCTTGGAGTGATCTGGACGTGGCTCTGTGGTGAGCAGAACCATCCATCAAGCATCCGCGACAACACCCTTTCCTATGACCAGGCTTGAAGGAAGACTCTGGCCCAGAGGTCTCATGCCAGCATGACCCACTCTCCAACCTGCTGCCCTCCTCTTCTTCTACCACCCATATTACTGAATCTCACTAATAGCCCTGATGAAACTGCATCCGATTCTGTCCCCAAGCATCCCCAGCAGCACTGCCCTGGCATCAGGCCTCTCTTGGAGAGGCTGGCTGTCACGGTCCATTCGGCGATGGACTCGTGATGCTTCTTTTACCTTGATCTCAGAGCGCAAAATTAAGGCAACCAAAACGCCAAGGGTTTATAATTCAATCAAGCAGGGTTACTTTATGAATTTGCCCCTAAAGTGGCACACGATAGAGAGAGAGAGAGTAAGAAAAAGAAAAGGGAAAGAAACGGGGAAGAGTAAAGGTAAAGATGGGAAACGAGGTTGCGTTTATCACCAGTCGAGTTCCAAAGGCGTCCCTCTGGTCTCCGGTCCCGTGGAGTCCTGCCGGTCCTCCGTCGTGGTTCGGGATGCTCTGGCGGGAAGCTCTTCAACGGTGTCCGTTCTGGAGTCACCTTTTATGCTTCTTCACCCCCGCCTTGCTCCCATTGTTTTAGGCCAGTCTCCGCCTAGACCTCGCAACCCAGGCTCGTACTGCGCAGGCTCGAGAGATTCACGCTTTCTTTTGCCAACGCTTACGTGTCCAGCTTTCGGGGGTCTTTCTCTGGCCCATTGGGTGACCTCAGGACCCTTGGCGAGCTTCTGGGCATGCTGCTTTTCACTGGCCATTTTTTGAGGGAGCAGGTGAGGGACACGTGTAACTGAGGCTGCAGGTAAGAACACATTCTTCTGGACAGCAGCTATTGTCCCTGGGTCGAAGAGACCCTCATAACAAGAGCTTTCAGGAGGCGGGGGCTGGTTTGGCTGAAGAAGCAGGCAAAGTCCACACAACAGCCATTGTTAGCAGGAGCGCCCCCGTATCGAAGAAACAGTGCAACACAATGCTTCTCCTCGGGCCTCTCTCCAAGTCATTGTCCACCTGTTCTTTCGGTCTCAGTTTCAGTTCTCTAAGTTCTTGATGGCAATGCTCCGGCAAATACTGCTCCGTCTTGGGACCGACTCTCACTCTGGCAAAGACCTGCCATGTCAAGAGGGTCCCACAGGTCAGCAGCTCCCTCTGTGGCCTGCAGAGCTGGGGCCCCCGTGCGATGGGGCTGGAGGACTTTCTGGCCCTCTCCCTGCAGAAGCAAACGGTGGGGTGAAGGGGCTGGTGGGTGGGGGTTAGGAAGAAGAAGGCAGCACTGTCCGGTAGTCCAGCCTCCCAATTCCCACTGTGTCCCAGGGGCGACTCGAATGCCCAGGCTGGGCAGGCATTGGAACAAGCTACCCAGGGAAGTGGGTGAGGCACCAGGCCTGAAGGGTTGTCCAAAAATGTCTAGACAGGGCATTTGGAGACATCGTTTAGTCGTCGGCTTGGCTTGCGGTTGGACTCGATGGTCTTACGGCTCTTTTCCAACCTCGACGACTCGGCGATGCTGTGATTGAAGCGGGGCTGCTATGGAGTCAGGACTTGCACTGGGTGATCCTCGTGGGCCCCTTGCAAGCCAGGGCGTCCTGTGATGATGAGGTTGCTACCGGCAGGCAGAGGACCACAAATCCCAAATAGAGCACCACGCAAGCTGCTGAGAAGAAAACTCACTCTGGCCCAGCCTTAACCAGGACACCAGGGCGGCTCTGAGCGGCTGAGCCGGGGCGGGGCAGAAAGGTGGGGCTGGCCGCTGGGCGTGTCTGCCACGTGCTCTTGCGCCTGTGACCTCACAGGGGACGAGTCACCATGGGGCGGTTTTCAGGGCCACCAGCAGCCGCGCTGCCCCAGTACGGCCTGGGCCAGCAGTGAGTGCACAGGCCGGGGGAGGCTGGGCTGGGTGGGGGCCGGGGCAGAAGCGTGGGCCCCGGCGGGGGTGGGTTCTCACCCTGCATCGAGGGCCAGCCGCATGCAGGAGCAGCCTGGGCAGGGCTGGGTGCCGCGCCGCCGCCGGGACGGGGCGCAGACCTTGCTGCCTCGCAGCTGCCTCGGCCCCTCTCCTACCTGCCCCCCGCTCCCTGCGGCCCCCGTCCCCGCTCCTACGCCGCCAGCTCCCTCCTTAGCAGTCGCACCCACGCCCTTCTCTCCCTCCTCCTGCAGGCCATGGATGTCATAGAGGCATTCGCCGGCTTTCTGCAGACCCTGGTCTCGTCTGCGCACTTCGTTGGCGACGAGCTGGACGACGCCACACAGGAGCGCATGCAGCAGCGTGCCGAGATGCTGAGGCGGGAGATGGCTCGGCTGTGGAAGGAGGTGGAGTTGAAGGAGCAGGAGATGGCGCTGAAGGCGCAGCAGGCGGTGCTGACGGAGCAGGAGCAGGAGCAGAGCAGCTTTGCCTGGAGCGTCCCACTCCTCCCTGCCTTGCAGCAGTGGCAGCTCTGGGCTGTTGCTGGAGTCCTGCTCCTGCTCTTTGGGCTCTGCTGCTGGCTCAGGAAATGGAGCCAGCAGCCAGCCAGCAGCAGCAAGGGGGCGAGTTCCAGAAGGAAAGTGGACGAGGAGAAGATGATAAGAGAAAAACCCAACAGCGCACGCCATGCGGGCAGAGTTTCAGCCAAGCACCACCCGGACACGTCAGAATCGTTGATGACGACGGCGGAACTGCCCCGTGAACTTCTCCTTACCAGCCCAAATCCTTCCAGGAATGCCTACATGCTGCGACCGAGGCCCGTCAGGGGGCTGGGCAACGCCTTGGGCAGTCTGCGTCCCCACGAAGATGATGCGGTCTCTCGCCGGCGCGTGCCCCTGAAGCCCACCTGCTGGCTCTGTGCTTCCTCCACTACCCCGGGGAAGACTCGAGGAAGAAACAGAGCGCCAGCCTCCTAGGCAGCATCCGCACCTTCTTTCCCAGAGTTCATCCCCTGCCTTCGGGAACTTGGCTCTGTGCAAAGTTCCCCAAAAATGTTGTGTTCGAACCAACGCTGTGTCTCTGAGTGTCTGTCTATGCGTGAGGTTTTTCGGGAATGTGGGCATGGGATGCTGACAGCTCTGCTGCCAGACAGCTGCTCAATCACTTGCCCCGCACTGGCACGGTGTAGAGCATCTGACGGGTAAAAGAGGGAAAACCTGTGGGGTGGGAGAGGAGAGCTTAACAGTTAAAGCAAAAGTGTTTGAATGCACCTCACTCACTCAAGAAACACCAACAGAAGGCATTTGGTTTACTGATGCCTCAGCAAAAAGGATAAACGGCAAATGGCACTACAAGGCGACCGCATTGACTAAAAGCAGTGGCGAATAAGTAGCAGAAGAAGGTGCAGGACGTGCACAAGGGGGAGAGTTAACAGCAGTTCTTCTGGCCGCACAAAAGGGAGCACAAGTCATGCATGTGGAATCTACCCTTTTGCAACTCATGTCCCCACCGAAATCACTCTAAAACAACGCTCATCCAACTCTCCTTGGCATACTTCCTCCATGCCTTAAGCAATAGAGTGAGCCTTGCCATCACACTTGGTTAAGTGGCCCCTTTCTTGGAGTGATCTGGACGTGGCTCTGTGGTGAGCAGAACCATCCATCAAGCATCCGCGACAACACCCTTTCCTATGACCAGGCTTGAAGGAAGACTCTGGCCCAGAGGTCTCATGCCAGCATGACCCACTCTCCAACCTGCTGCCCTCCTCTTCTTCTACCACCCATATTACTGAATCTCACTAATAGCCCTGATGAAACTGCATCCGATTCTGTCCCCAAGCATCCCCAGCAGCACTGCCCTGGCATCAGGCCTCTCTTGGAGAGGCTGGCTGTCACGGTCCATTCGGCGATGGACTCGTGATGCTTCTTTTACCTTGATCTCAGAGCGCAAAATTAAGGCAACCAAAACGCCAAGGGTTTATAATTCAATCAAGCAGGGTTACTTTATGAATTTGCCCCTAAAGTGGCACACGATAGAGAGAGAGAGAGTAAGAAAAAGAAAAGGGAAAGAAACGGGGAAGAGTAAAGGTAAAGATGGGAAACGAGGTTGCGTTTATCACCAGTCGAGTTCCAAAGGCGTCCCTCTGGTCTCCGGTCCCGTGGAGTCCTGCCGGTCCTCCGTCGTGGTTCGGGATGCTCTGGCGGGAAGCTCTTCAACGGTGTCCGTTCTGGAGTCACCTTTTATGCTTCTTCACCCCCGCCTTGCTCCCATTGTTTTAGGCCAGTCTCCGCCTAGACCTCGCAACCCAGGCTCGTACTGCGCAGGCTCGAGAGATTCACGCTTTCTTTTGCCAACGCTTACGTGTCCAGCTTTCGGGGGTCTTTCTCTGGCCCATTGGGTGACCTCAGGACCCTTGGCGAGCTTCTGGGCATGCTGCTTTTCACTGGCCATTTTTTGAGGGAGCAGGTGAGGGACACGTGTAACTGAGGCTGCAGGTAAGAACACATTCTTCTGGACAGCAGCTATTGTCCCTGGGTCGAAGAGACCCTCATAACAAGAGCTTTCAGGAGGCGGGGGCTGGTTTGGCTGAAGAAGCAGGCAAAGTCCACACAACAGCCATTGTTAGCAGGAGCGCCCCCGTATCGAAGAAACAGTGCAACACAATGCTTCTCCTCGGGCCTCTCTCCAAGTCATTGTCCACCTGTTCTTTCGGTCTCAGTTTCAGTTCTCTAAGTTCTTGATGGCAATGCTCCGGCAAATACTGCTCCGTCTTGGGACCGACTCTCACTCTGGCAAAGACCTGCCATGTCAAGAGGGTCCCACAGGTCAGCAGCTCCCTCTGTGGCCTGCAGAGCTGGGGCCCCCGTGCGATGGGGCTGGAGGACTTTCTGGCCCTCTCCCTGCAGAAGCAAACGGTGGGGTGAAGGGGCTGGTGGGTGGGGGTTAGGAAGAAGAAGGCAGCACTGTCCGGTAGTCCAGCCTCCCAATTCCCACTGTGTCCCAGGGGCGACTCGAATGCCCAGGCTGGGCAGGCATTGGAACAAGCTACCCAGGGAAGTGGGTGAGGCACCAGGCCTGAAGGGTTGTCCAAAAATGTCTAGACAGGGCATTTGGAGACATCGTTTAGTCGTCGGCTTGGCTTGCGGTTGGACTCGATGGTCTTACGGCTCTTTTCCAACCTCGACGACTCGGCGATGCTGTGATTGAAGCGGGGCTGCTATGGAGTCAGGACTTGCACTGGGTGATCCTCGTGGGCCCCTTGCAAGCCAGGGCGTCCTGTGATGATGAGGTTGCTACCGGCAGGCAGAGGACCACAAATCCCAAATAGAGCACCACGCAAGCTGCTGAGAAGAAAACTCACTCTGGCCCAGCCTTAACCAGGACACCAGGGCGGCTCTGAGCGGCTGAGCCGGGGCGGGGCAGAAAGGTGGGGCTGGCCGCTGGGCGTGTCTGCCACGTGCTCTTGCGCCTGTGACCTCACAGGGGACGAGTCACCATGGGGCGGTTTTCAGGGCCACCAGCAGCCGCGCTGCCCCAGTACGGCCTGGGCCAGCAGTGAGTGCACAGGCCGGGGGAGGCTGGGCTGGGTGGGGGCCGGGGCAGAAGCGTGGGCCCCGGCGGGGGTGGGTTCTCACCCTGCATCGAGGGCCAGCCGCATGCAGGAGCAGCCTGGGCAGGGCTGGGTGCCGCGCCGCCGCCGGGACGGGGCGCAGACCTTGCTGCCTCGCAGCTGCCTCGGCCCCTCTCCTACCTGCCCCCCGCTCCCTGCGGCCCCCGTCCCCGCTCCTACGCCGCCAGCTCCCTCCTTAGCAGTCGCACCCAAGCCCTTCTCTCCCTCCTCCTGCAGGCCATGGATGTCATAGAGGCATTCGCCGGCTTTCTGCAGACCCTGGTCTCGTCTGCGCACTTCGTTGGCGACGAGCTGGACGACGCCACACAGGAGCGCATGCAGCAGCGTGCCGAGATGCTGAGGCGGGAGATGGCTCGGCTGTGGAAGGAGGTGGAGTTGAAGGAGCAGGAGATGGCGCTGAAGGCGCAGCAGGCGGTGCTGACGGAGCAGGAGCAGGAGCAGAGCAGCTTTGCCTGGAGCGTCCCACTCCTCCCTGCCTTGCAGCAGTGGCAGCTCTGGGCTGTTGCTGGAGTCCTGCTCCTGCTCTTTGGGCTCTGCTGCTGGCTCAGGAAATGGAGCCAGCAGCCAGCCAGCAGCAGCAAGGGGGCGAGTTCCAGAAGGAAAGTGGACGAGGAGAAGATGATAAGAGAAAAACCCAACAGCGCACGCCATGCGGGCAGAGTTTCAGCCAAGCACCACCCGGACACGTCAGAATCGTTGATGACGACGGCGGAACTGCCCCGTGAACTTCTCCTTACCAGCCCAAATCCTTCCAGGAATGCCTACATGCTGCGACCGAGGCCCGTCAGGGGGCTGGGCAACGCCTTGGGCAGTCTGCGTCCCCACGAAGATGATGCGGTCTCTCGCCGGCGCGTGCCCCTGAAGCCCACCTGCTGGCTCTGTGCTTCCTCCACTACCCCGGGGAAGACTCGAGGAAGAAACAGAGCGCCAGCCTCCTAGGCAGCATCCGCACCTTCTTTCCCAGAGTTCATCCCCTGCCTTCGGGAACTTGGCTCTGTGCAAAGTTCCCCAAAAATGTTGTGTTCGAACCAACGCTGTGTCTCTGAGTGTCTGTCTATGCGTGAGGTTTTTCGGGAATGTGGGCATGGGATGCTGACAGCTCTGCTGCCAGACAGCTGCTCAATCACTTGCCCCGCACTGGCACGGTGTAGAGCATCTGACGGGTAAAAGAGGGAAAACCTGTGGGGTGGGAGAGGAGAGCTTAACAGTTAAAGCAAAAGTGTTTGAATGCACCTCACTCACTCAAGAAACACCAACAGAAGGCATTTGGTTTACTGATGCCTCAGCAAAAAGGATAAACGGCAAATGGCACTACAAGGCGACCGCATTGACTAAAAGCAGTGGCGAATAAGTAGCAGAAGAAGGTGCAGGACGTGCACAAGGGGGAGAGTTAACAGCAGTTCTTCTGGCCGCACAAAAGGGAGCACAAGTCATGCATGTGGAATCTACCCTTTTGCAACTCATGTCCCCACCGAAATCACTCTAAAACAACGCTCATCCAACTCTCCTTGGCATACTTCCTCCATGCCTTAAGCAATAGAGTGAGCCTTGCCATCACACTTGGTTAAGTGGCCCCTTTCTTGGAGTGATCTGGACGTGGCTCTGTGGTGAGCAGAACCATCCATCAAGCATCCGCGACAACACCCTTTCCTATGACCAGGCTTGAAGGAAGACTCTGGCCCAGAGGTCTCATGCCAGCATGACCCACTCTCCAACCTGCTGCCCTCCTCTTCTTCTACCACCCATATTACTGAATCTCACTAATAGCCCTGATGAAACTGCATCCGATTCTGTCCCCAAGCATCCCCAGCAGCACTGCCCTGGCATCAGGCCTCTCTTGGAGAGGCTGGCTGTCACGGTCCATTCGGCGATGGACTCGTGATGCTTCTTTTACCTTGATCTCAGAGCGCAAAATTAAGGCAACCAAAACGCCAAGGGTTTATAATTCAATCAAGCAGGGTTACTTTATGAATTTGCCCCTAAAGTGGCACACGATAGAGAGAGAGAGAGTAAGAAAAAGAAAAGGGAAAGAAACGGGGAAGAGTAAAGGTAAAGATGGGAAACGAGGTTGCGTTTATCACCAGTCGAGTTCCAAAGGCGTCCCTCTGGTCTCCGGTCCCGTGGAGTCCTGCCGGTCCTCCGTCGTGGTTCGGGATGCTCTGGCGGGAAGCTCTTCAACGGTGTCCGTTCTGGAGTCACCTTTTATGCTTCTTCACCCCCGCCTTGCTCCCATTGTTTTAGGCCAGTCTCCGCCTAGACCTCGCAACCCAGGCTCGTACTGCGCAGGCTCGAGAGATTCACGCTTTCTTTTGCCAACGCTTACGTGTCCAGCTTTCGGGGGTCTTTCTCTGGCCCATTGGGTGACCTCAGGACCCTTGGCGAGCTTCTGGGCATGCTGCTTTTCACTGGCCATTTTTTGAGGGAGCAGGTGAGGGACACGTGTAACTGAGGCTGCAGGTAAGAACACATTCTTCTGGACAGCAGCTATTGTCCCTGGGTCGAAGAGACCCTCATAACAAGAGCTTTCAGGAGGCGGGGGCTGGTTTGGCTGAAGAGGCAGGCAAAGTCCACACAACAGCCATTGTTAGCAGGAGCGCCCCCGTATCGAAGAAACAGTGCAACACAATGCTTCTCCTCGGGCCTCTCTCCAAGTCATTGTCCACCTGTTCTTTCGGTCTCAGTTTCAGTTCTCTAAGTTCTTGATGGCAATGCTCCGGCAAATACTGCTCCGTCTTGGGACCGACTCTCACTCTGGCAAAGACCTGCCATGTCAAGAGGGTCCCACAGGTCAGCAGCTCCCTCTGTGGCCTGCAGAGCTGGGGCCCCCGTGCGATGGGGCTGGAGGACTTTCTGGCCCTCTCCCTGCAGAAGCAAACAGTGGGGTGAAGGGGCTGGTGGGTGGGGGTTAGGAAGAAGAAGGCAGCACTGTCCGGTAGTCCAGCCTCCCAATTCCCACTGTGTCCCAGGGGCGACTCGAATGCCCAGGCTGGGCAGGCATTGGAACAAGCTACCCAGGGAAGTGGGTGAGGCACCAGGCCTGAAGGGTTGTCCAAAAATGTCTAGACAGGGCATTTGGAGACATCGTTTAGTCGTCGGCTTGGCTTGCGGTTGGACTCGATGGTCTTACGGCTCTTTTCCAACCTCGACGACTCGGCGATGCTGTGATTGAAGCGGGGCTGCTATGGAGTCAGGACTTGCACTGGGTGATCCTCGTGGGCCCCTTGCAAGCCAGGGCGTCCTGTGATGATGAGGTTGCTACCGGCAGGCAGAGGACCACAAATCCCAAATAGAGCACCACGCAAGCTGCTGAGAAGAAAACTCACTCTGGCCCAGCCTTAACCAGGACACCAGGGCGGCTCTGAGCGGCTGAGCCGGGGCGGGGCAGAAAGGTGGGGCTGGCCGCTGGGCGTGTCTGCCACGTGCTCTTGCGCCTGTGACCTCACAGGGGACGAGTCACCATGGGGCGGTTTTCAGGGCCACCAGCAGCCGCGCTGCCCCAGTACGGCCTGGGCCAGCAGTGAGTGCACAGGCCGGGGGAGGCTGGGCTGGGTGGGGGCCGGGGCAGAAGCGTGGGCCCCGGCGGGGGTGGGTTCTCACCCTGCATCGAGGGCCAGCCGCATGCAGGAGCAGCCTGGGCAGGGCTGGGTGCCGCGCCGCCGCCGGGACGGGGCGCAGACCTTGCTGCCTCGCAGCTGCCTCGGCCCCTCTCCTACCTGCCCCCCGCTCCCTGCGGCCCCCGTCCCCGCTCCTACGCCGCCAGCTCCCTCCTTAGCAGTCGCACCCAAGCCCTTCTCTCCCTCCTCCTGCAGGCCATGGATGTCATAGAGGCATTCGCCGGCTTTCTGCAGACCCTGGTCTCGTCTGCGCACTTCGTTGGCGACGAGCTGGACGACGCCACACAGGAGCGCATGCAGCAGCGTGCCGAGATGCTGAGGCGGGAGATGGCTCGGCTGTGGAAGGAGGTGGAGTTGAAGGAGCAGGAGATGGCGCTGAAGGCGCAGCAGGCGGTGCTGACGGAGCAGGAGCAGGAGCAGAGCAGCTTTGCCTGGAGCGTCCCACTCCTCCCTGCCTTGCAGCAGTGGCAGCTCTGGGCTGTTGCTGGAGTCCTGCTCCTGCTCTTTGGGCTCTGCTGCTGGCTCAGGAAATGGAGCCAGCAGCCAGCCAGCAGCAGCAAGGGGGCGAGTTCCAGAAGGAAAGTGGACGAGGAGAAGATGATAAGAGAAAAACCCAACAGCGCACGCCATGCGGGCAGAGTTTCAGCCAAGCACCACCCGGACACGTCAGAATCGTTGATGACGACGGCGGAACTGCCCCGTGAACTTCTCCTTACCAGCCCAAATCCTTCCAGGAATGCCTACATGCTGCGACCGAGGCCCGTCAGGGGGCTGGGCAACGCCTTGGGCAGTCTGCGTCCCCACGAAGATGATGCGGTCTCTCGCCGGCGCGTGCCCCTGAAGCCCACCTGCTGGCTCTGTGCTTCCTCCACTACCCCGGGGAAGACTCGAGGAAGAAACAGAGCGCCAGCCTCCTAGGCAGCATCCGCACCTTCTTTCCCAGAGTTCATCCCCTGCCTTCGGGAACTTGGCTCTGTGCAAAGTTCCCCAAAAATGTTGTGTTCGAACCAACGCTGTGTCTCTGAGTGTCTGTCTATGCGTGAGGTTTTTCGGGAATGTGGGCATGGGATGCTGACAGCTCTGCTGCCAGACAGCTGCTCAATCACTTGCCCCGCACTGGCACGGTGTAGAGCATCTGACGGGTAAAAGAGGGAAAACCTGTGGGGTGGGAGAGGAGAGCTTAACAGTTAAAGCAAAAGTGTTTGAATGCACCTCACTCACTCAAGAAACACCAACAGAAGGCATTTGGTTTACTGATGCCTCAGCAAAAAGGATAAACGGCAAATGGCACTACAAGGCGACCGCATTGACTAAAAGCAGTGGCGAATAAGTAGCAGAAGAAGGTGCAGGACGTGCACAAGGGGGAGAGTTAACAGCAGTTCTTCTGGCCGCACAAAAGGGAGCACAAGTCATGCATGTGGAATCTACCCTTTTGCAACTCATGTCCCCACCGAAATCACTCTAAAACAACGCTCATCCAACTCTCCTTGGCATACTTCCTCCATGCCTTAAGCAATAGAGTGAGCCTTGCCATCACACTTGGTTAAGTGGCCCCTTTCTTGGAGTGATCTGGACGTGGCTCTGTGGTGAGCAGAACCATCCATCAAGCATCCGCGACAACACCCTTTCCTATGACCAGGCTTGAAGGAAGACTCTGGCCCAGAGGTCTCATGCCAGCATGACCCACTCTCCAACCTGCTGCCCTCCTCTTCTTCTACCACCCATATTACTGAATCTCACTAATAGCCCTGATGAAACTGCATCCGATTCTGTCCCCAAGCATCCCCAGCAGCACTGCCCTGGCATCAGGCCTCTCTTGGAGAGGCTGGCTGTCACGGTCCATTCGGCGATGGACTCGTGATGCTTCTTTTACCTTGATCTCAGAGCGCAAAATTAAGGCAACCAAAACGCCAAGGGTTTATAATTCAATCAAGCAGGGTTACTTTATGAATTTGCCCCTAAAGTGGCACACGATAGAGAGAGAGAGAGTAAGAAAAAGAAAAGGGAAAGAAACGGGGAAGAGTAAAGGTAAAGATGGGAAACGAGGTTGCGTTTATCACCAGTCGAGTTCCAAAGGCGTCCCTCTGGTCTCCGGTCCCGTGGAGTCCTGCCGGTCCTCCGTCGTGGTTCGGGATGCTCTGGCGGGAAGCTCTTCAACGGTGTCCGTTCTGGAGTCACCTTTTATGCTTCTTCACCCCCGCCTTGCTCCCATTGTTTTAGGCCAGTCTCCGCCTAGACCTCGCAACCCAGGCTCGTACTGCGCAGGCTCGAGAGATTCACGCTTTCTTTTGCCAACGCTTACGTGTCCAGCTTTCGGGGGTCTTTCTCTGGCCCATTGGGTGACCTCAGGACCCTTGGCGAGCTTCTGGGCATGCTGCTTTTCACTGGCCATTTTTTGAGGGAGCAGGTGAGGGACACGTGTAACTGAGGCTGCAGGTAAGAACACATTCTTCTGGACAGCAGCTATTGTCCCTGGGTCGAAGAGACCCTCATAACAAGAGCTTTCAGGAGGCGGGGGCTGGTTTGGCTGAAGAAGCAGGCAAAGTCCACACAACAGCCATTGTTAGCAGGAGCGCCCCCGTATCGAAGAAACAGTGCAACACAATGCTTCTCCTCGGGCCTCTCTCCAAGTCATTGTCCACCTGTTCTTTCGGTCTCAGTTTCAGTTCTCTAAGTTCTTGATGGCAATGCTCCGGCAAATACTGCTCCGTCTTGGGACCGACTCTCACTCTGGCAAAGACCTGCCATGTCAAGAGGGTCCCACAGGTCAGCAGCTCCCTCTGTGGCCTGCAGAGCTGGGGCCCCCGTGCGATGGGGCTGGAGGACTTTCTGGCCCTCTCCCTGCAGAAGCAAACGGTGGGGTGAAGGGGCTGGTGGGTGGGGGTTAGGAAGAAGAAGGCAGCACTGTCCGGTAGTCCAGCCTCCCAATTCCCACTGTGTCCCAGGGGCGACTCGAATGCCCAGGCTGGGCAGGCATTGGAACAAGCTACCCAGGGAAGTGGGTGAGGCACCAGGCCTGAAGGGTTGTCCAAAAATGTCTAGACAGGGCATTTGGAGACATCGTTTAGTCGTCGGCTTGGCTTGCGGTTGGACTCGATGGTCTTACGGCTCTTTTCCAACCTCGACGACTCGGCGATGCTGTGATTGAAGCGGGGCTGCTATGGAGTCAGGACTTGCACTGGGTGATCCTCGTGGGCCCCTTGCAAGCCAGGGCGTCCTGTGATGATGAGGTTGCTACCGGCAGGCAGAGGACCACAAATCCCAAATAGAGCACCACGCAAGCTGCTGAGAAGAAAACTCACTCTGGCCCAGCCTTAACCAGGACACCAGGGCGGCTCTGAGCGGCTGAGCCGGGGCGGGGCAGAAAGGTGGGGCTGGCCGCTGGGCGTGTCTGCCACGTGCTCTTGCGCCTGTGACCTCACAGGGGACGAGTCACCATGGGGCGGTTTTCAGGGCCACCAGCAGCCGCGCTGCCCCAGTACGGCCTGGGCCAGCAGTGAGTGCACAGGCCGGGGGAGGCTGGGCTGGGTGGGGGCCGGGGCAGAAGCGTGGGCCCCGGCGGGGGTGGGTTCTCACCCTGCATCGAGGGCCAGCCGCATGCAGGAGCAGCCTGGGCAGGGCTGGGTGCCGCGCCGCCGCCGGGACGGGGCGCAGACCTTGCTGCCTCGCAGCTGCCTCGGCCCCTCTCCTACCTGCCCCCCGCTCCCTGCGGCCCCCGTCCCCGCTCCTACGCCGCCAGCTCCCTCCTTAGCAGTCGCACCCAAGCCCTTCTCTCCCTCCTCCTGCAGGCCATGGATGTCATAGAGGCATTCGCCGGCTTTCTGCAGACCCTGGTCTCGTCTGCGCACTTCGTTGGCGACGAGCTGGACGACGCCACACAGGAGCGCATGCAGCAGCGTGCCGAGATGCTGAGGCGGGAGATGGCTCGGCTGTGGAAGGAGGTGGAGTTGAAGGAGCAGGAGATGGCGCTGAAGGCGCAGCAGGCGGTGCTGACGGAGCAGGAGCAGGAGCAGAGCAGCTTTGCCTGGAGCGTCCCACTCCTCCCTGCCTTGCAGCAGTGGCAGCTCTGGGCTGTTGCTGGAGTCCTGCTCCTGCTCTTTGGGCTCTGCTGCTGGCTCAGGAAATGGAGCCAGCAGCCAGCCAGCAGCAGCAAGGGGGCGAGTTCCAGAAGGAAAGTGGACGAGGAGAAGATGATAAGAGAAAAACCCAACAGCGCACGCCATGCGGGCAGAGTTTCAGCCAAGCACCACCCGGACACGTCAGAATCGTTGATGACGACGGCGGAACTGCCCCGTGAACTTCTCCTTACCAGCCCAAATCCTTCCAGGAATGCCTACATGCTGCGACCGAGGCCCGTCAGGGGGCTGGGCAACGCCTTGGGCAGTCTGCGTCCCCACGAAGATGATGCGGTCTCTCGCCGGCGCGTGCCCCTGAAGCCCACCTGCTGGCTCTGTGCTTCCTCCACTACCCCGGGGAAGACTCGAGGAAGAAACAGAGCGCCAGCCTCCTAGGCAGCATCCGCACCTTCTTTCCCAGAGTTCATCCCCTGCCTTCGGGAACTTGGCTCTGTGCAAAGTTCCCCAAAAATGTTGTGTTCGAACCAACGCTGTGTCTCTGAGTGTCTGTCTATGCGTGAGGTTTTTCGGGAATGTGGGCATGGGATGCTGACAGCTCTGCTGCCAGACAGCTGCTCAATCACTTGCCCCGCACTGGCACGGTGTAGAGCATCTGACGGGTAAAAGAGGGAAAACCTGTGGGGTGGGAGAGGAGAGCTTAACAGTTAAAGCAAAAGTGTTTGAATGCACCTCACTCACTCAAGAAACACCAACAGAAGGCATTTGGTTTACTGATGCCTCAGCAAAAAGGATAAACGGCAAATGGCACTACAAGGCGACCGCATTGACTAAAAGCAGTGGCGAATAAGTAGCAGAAGAAGGTGCAGGACGTGCACAAGGGGGAGAGTTAACAGCAGTTCTTCTGGCCGCACAAAAGGGAGCACAAGTCATGCATGTGGAATCTACCCTTTTGCAACTCATGTCCCCACCGAAATCACTCTAAAACAACGCTCATCCAACTCTCCTTGGCATACTTCCTCCATGCCTTAAGCAATAGAGTGAGCCTTGCCATCACACTTGGTTAAGTGGCCCCTTTCTTGGAGTGATCTGGACGTGGCTCTGTGGTGAGCAGAACCATCCATCAAGCATCCGCGACAACACCCTTTCCTATGACCAGGCTTGAAGGAAGACTCTGGCCCAGAGGTCTCATGCCAGCATGACCCACTCTCCAACCTGCTGCCCTCCTCTTCTTCTACCACCCATATTACTGAATCTCACTAATAGCCCTGATGAAACTGCATCCGATTCTGTCCCCAAGCATCCCCAGCAGCACTGCCCTGGCATCAGGCCTCTCTTGGAGAGGCTGGCTGTCACGGTCCATTCGGCGATGGACTCGTGATGCTTCTTTTACCTTGATCTCAGAGCGCAAAATTAAGGCAACCAAAACGCCAAGGGTTTATAATTCAATCAAGCAGGGTTACTTTATGAATTTGCCCCTAAAGTGGCACACGATAGAGAGAGAGAGAGTAAGAAAAAGAAAAGGGAAAGAAACGGGGAAGAGTAAAGGTAAAGATGGGAAACGAGGTTGCGTTTATCACCAGTCGAGTTCCAAAGGCGTCCCTCTGGTCTCCGGTCCCGTGGAGTCCTGCCGGTCCTCCGTCGTGGTTCGGGATGCTCTGGCGGGAAGCTCTTCAACGGTGTCCGTTCTGGAGTCACCTTTTATGCTTCTTCACCCCCGCCTTGCTCCCATTGTTTTAGGCCAGTCTCCGCCTAGACCTCGCAACCCAGGCTCGTACTGCGCAGGCTCGAGAGATTCACGCTTTCTTTTGCCAACGCTTACGTGTCCAGCTTTCGGGGGTCTTTCTCTGGCCCATTGGGTGACCTCAGGACCCTTGGCGAGCTTCTGGGCATGCTGCTTTTCACTGGCCATTTTTTGAGGGAGCAGGTGAGGGACACGTGTAACTGAGGCTGCAGGTAAGAACACATTCTTCTGGACAGCAGCTATTGTCCCTGGGTCGAAGAGACCCTCATAACAAGAGCTTTCAGGAGGCGGGGGCTGGTTTGGCTGAAGAAGCAGGCAAAGTCCACACAACAGCCATTGTTAGCAGGAGCGCCCCCGTATCGAAGAAACAGTGCAACACAATGCTTCTCCTCGGGCCTCTCTCCAAGTCATTGTCCACCTGTTCTTTCGGTCTCAGTTTCAGTTCTCTAAGTTCTTGATGGCAATGCTCCGGCAAATACTGCTCCGTCTTGGGACCGACTCTCACTCTGGCAAAGACCTGCCATGTCAAGAGGGTCCCACAGGTCAGCAGCTCCCTCTGTGGCCTGCAGAGCTGGGGCCCCCGTGCGATGGGGCTGGAGGACTTTCTGGCCCTCTCCCTGCAGAAGCAAACGGTGGGGTGAAGGGGCTGGTGGGTGGGGGTTAGGAAGAAGAAGGCAGCACTGTCCGGTAGTCCAGCCTCCCAATTCCCACTGTGTCCCAGGGGCGACTCGAATGCCCAGGCTGGGCAGGCATTGGAACAAGCTACCCAGGGAAGTGGGTGAGGCACCAGGCCTGAAGGGTTGTCCAAAAATGTCTAGACAGGGCATTTGGAGACATCGTTTAGTCGTCGGCTTGGCTTGCGGTTGGACTCGATGGTCTTACGGCTCTTTTCCAACCTCGACGACTCGGCGATGCTGTGATTGAAGCGGGGCTGCTATGGAGTCAGGACTTGCACTGGGTGATCCTCGTGGGCCCCTTGCAAGCCAGGGCGTCCTGTGATGATGAGGTTGCTACCGGCAGGCAGAGGACCACAAATCCCAAATAGAGCACCACGCAAGCTGCTGAGAAGAAAACTCACTCTGGCCCAGCCTTAACCAGGACACCAGGGCGGCTCTGAGCGGCTGAGCCGGGGCGGGGCAGAAAGGTGGGGCTGGCCGCTGGGCGTGTCTGCCACGTGCTCTTGCGCCTGTGACCTCACAGGGGACGAGTCACCATGGGGCGGTTTTCAGGGCCACCAGCAGCCGCGCTGCCCCAGTACGGCCTGGGCCAGCAGTGAGTGCACAGGCCGGGGGAGGCTGGGCTGGGTGGGGGCCGGGGCAGAAGCGTGGGCCCCGGCGGGGGTGGGTTCTCACCCTGCATCGAGGGCCAGCCGCATGCAGGAGCAGCCTGGGCAGGGCTGGGTGCCGCGCCGCCGCCGGGACGAGGCGCAGACCTTGCTGCCTCTCAGCTGCCTCGGCCCCTCTCCTACCTGCCCCCCGCTCCCTGCGGCCCCCGTCCCCGCTCCTACGCCGCCAGCTCCCTCCTTAGCAGTCGCACCCAAGCCCTTCTCTCCCTCCTCCTGCAGGCCATGGATGTCATAGAGGCATTCGCCGGCTTTCTGCAGACCCTGGTCTCGTCTGCGCACTTCGTTGGCGACGAGCTGGACGACGCCACACAGGAGCGCATGCAGCAGCGTGCCGAGATGCTGAGGCGGGAGATGGCTCGGCTGTGGAAGGAGGTGGAGTTGAAGGAGCAGGAGATGGCGCTGAAGGCGCAGCAGGCGGTGCTGACGGAGCAGGAGCAGGAGCAGAGCAGCTTTGCCTGGAGCGTCCCACTCCTCCCTGCCTTGCAGCAGTGGCAGCTCTGGGCTGTTGCTGGAGTCCTGCTCCTGCTCTTTGGGCTCTGCTGCTGGCTCAGGAAATGGAGCCAGCAGCCAGCCAGCAGCAGCAAGGGGGCGAGTTCCAGAAGGAAAGTGGACGAGGAGAAGATGATAAGAGAAAAACCCAACAGCGCACGCCATGCGGGCAGAGTTTCAGCCAAGCACCACCCGGACACGTCAGAATCGTTGATGACGACGGCGGAACTGCCCCGTGAACTTCTCCTTACCAGCCCAAATCCTTCCAGGAATGCCTACATGCTGCGACCGAGGCCCGTCAGGGGGCTGGGCAACGCCTTGGGCAGTCTGCGTCCCCACGAAGATGATGCGGTCTCTCGCCGGCGCGTGCCCCTGAAGCCCACCTGCTGGCTCTGTGCTTCCTCCACTACCCCGGGGAAGACTCGAGGAAGAAACAGAGCGCCAGCCTCCTAGGCAGCATCCGCACCTTCTTTCCCAGAGTTCATCCCCTGCCTTCGGGAACTTGGCTCTGTGCAAAGTTCCCCAAAAATGTTGTGTTCGAACCAACGCTGTGTCTCTGAGTGTCTGTCTATGCGTGAGGTTTTTCGGGAATGTGGGCATGGGATGCTGACAGCTCTGCTGCCAGACAGCTGCTCAATCACTTGCCCCGCACTGGCACGGTGTAGAGCATCTGACGGGTAAAAGAGGGAAAACCTGTGGGGTGGGAGAGGAGAGCTTAACAGTTAAAGCAAAAGTGTTTGAATGCACCTCACTCACTCAAGAAACACCAACAGAAGGCATTTGGTTTACTGATGCCTCAGCAAAAAGGATAAACGGCAAATGGCACTACAAGGCGACCGCATTGACTAAAAGCAGTGGCGAATAAGTAGCAGAAGAAGGTGCAGGACGTGCACAAGGGGGAGAGTTAACAGCAGTTCTTCTGGCCGCACAAAAGGGAGCACAAGTCATGCATGTGGAATCTACCCTTTTGCAACTCATGTCCCCACCGAAATCACTCTAAAACAACGCTCATCCAACTCTCCTTGGCATACTTCCTCCATGCCTTAAGCAATAGAGTGAGCCTTGCCATCACACTTGGTTAAGTGGCCCCTTTCTTGGAGTGATCTGGACGTGGCTCTGTGGTGAGCAGAACCATCCATCAAGCATCCGCGACAACACCCTTTCCTATGACCAGGCTTGAAGGAAGACTCTGGCCCAGAGGTCTCATGCCAGCATGACCCACTCTCCAACCTGCTGCCCTCCTCTTCTTCTACCACCCATATTACTGAATCTCACTAATAGCCCTGATGAAACTGCATCCGATTCTGTCCCCAAGCATCCCCAGCAGCACTGCCCTGGCATCAGGCCTCTCTTGGAGAGGCTGGCTGTCACGGTCCATTCGGCGATGGACTCGTGATGCTTCTTTTACCTTGATCTCAGAGCGCAAAATTAAGGCAACCAAAACGCCAAGGGTTTATAATTCAATCAAGCAGGGTTACTTTATGAATTTGCCCCTAAAGTGGCACACGATAGAGAGAGAGAGAGTAAGAAAAAGAAAAGGGAAAGAAACGGGGAAGAGTAAAGGTAAAGATGGGAAACGAGGTTGCGTTTATCACCAGTCGAGTTCCAAAGGCGTCCCTCTGGTCTCCGGTCCCGTGGAGTCCTGCCGGTCCTCCGTCGTGGTTCGGGATGCTCTGGCGGGAAGCTCTTCAACGGTGTCCGTTCTGGAGTCACCTTTTATGCTTCTTCACCCCCGCCTTGCTCCCATTGTTTTAGGCCAGTCTCCGCCTAGACCTCGCAACCCAGGCTCGTACTGCGCAGGCTCGAGAGATTCACGCTTTCTTTTGCCAACGCTTACGTGTCCAGCTTTCGGGGGTCTTTCTCTGGCCCATTGGGTGACCTCAGGACCCTTGGCGAGCTTCTGGGCATGCTGCTTTTCACTGGCCATTTTTTGAGGGAGCAGGTGAGGGACACGTGTAACTGAGGCTGCAGGTAAGAACACATTCTTCTGGACAGCAGCTATTGTCCCTGGGTCGAAGAGACCCTCATAACAAGAGCTTTCAGGAGGCGGGGGCTGGTTTGGCTGAAGAAGCAGGCAAAGTCCACACAACAGCCATTGTTAGCAGGAGCGCCCCCGTATCGAAGAAACAGTGCAACACAATGCTTCTCCTCGGGCCTCTCTCCAAGTCATTGTCCACCTGTTCTTTCGGTCTCAGTTTCAGTTCTCTAAGTTCTTGATGGCAATGCTCCGGCAAATACTGCTCCGTCTTGGGACCGACTCTCACTCTGGCAAAGACCTGCCATGTCAAGAGGGTCCCACAGGTCAGCAGCTCCCTCTGTGGCCTGCAGAGCTGGGGCCCCCGTGCGATGGGGCTGGAGGACTTTCTGGCCCTCTCCCTGCAGAAGCAAACGGTGGGGTGAAGGGGCTGGTGGGTGGGGGTTAGGAAGAAGAAGGCAGCACTGTCCGGTAGTCCAGCCTCCCAATTCCCACTGTGTCCCAGGGGCGACTCGAATGCCCAGGCTGGGCAGGCATTGGAACAAGCTACCCAGGGAAGTGGGTGAGGCACCAGGCCTGAAGGGTTGTCCAAAAATGTCTAGACAGGGCATTTGGAGACATCGTTTAGTCGTCGGCTTGGCTTGCGGTTGGACTCGATGGTCTTACGGCTCTTTTCCAACCTCGACGACTCGGCGATGCTGTGATTGAAGCGGGGCTGCTATGGAGTCAGGACTTGCACTGGGTGATCCTCGTGGGCCCCTTGCAAGCCAGGGCGTCCTGTGATGATGAGGTTGCTACCGGCAGGCAGAGGACCACAAATCCCAAATAGAGCACCACGCAAGCTGCTGAGAAGAAAACTCACTCTGGCCCAGCCTTAACCAGGACACCAGGGCGGCTCTGAGCGGCTGAGCCGGGGCGGGGCAGAAAGGTGGGGCTGGCCGCTGGGCGTGTCTGCCACGTGCTCTTGCGCCTGTGACCTCACAGGGGACGAGTCACCATGGGGCGGTTTTCAGGGCCACCAGCAGCCGCGCTGCCCCAGTACGGCCTGGGCCAGCAGTGAGTGCACAGGCCGGGGGAGGCTGGGCTGGGTGGGGGCCGGGGCAGAAGCGTGGGCCCCGGCGGGGGTGGGTTCTCACCCTGCATCGAGGGCCAGCCGCATGCAGGAGCAGCCTGGGCAGGGCTGGGTGCCGCGCCGCCGCCGGGACGAGGCGCAGACCTTGCTGCCTCGCAGCTGCCTCGGCCCCTCTCCTACCTGCCCCCCGCTCCCTGCGGCCCCCGTCCCCGCTCCTACGCCGCCAGCTCCCTCCTTAGCAGTCGCACCCAAGCCCTTCTCTCCCTCCTCCTGCAGGCCATGGATGTCATAGAGGCATTCGCCGGCTTTCTGCAGACCCTGGTCTCGTCTGCGCACTTCGTTGGCGACGAGCTGGACGACGCCACACAGGAGCGCATGCAGCAGCGTGCCGAGATGCTGAGGCGGGAGATGGCTCGGCTGTGGAAGGAGGTGGAGTTGAAGGAGCAGGAGATGGCGCTGAAGGCGCAGCAGGCGGTGCTGACGGAGCAGGAGCAGGAGCAGAGCAGCTTTGCCTGGAGCGTCCCACTCCTCCCTGCCTTGCAGCAGTGGCAGCTCTGGGCTGTTGCTGGAGTCCTGCTCCTGCTCTTTGGGCTCTGCTGCTGGCTCAGGAAATGGAGCCAGCAGCCAGCCAGCAGCAGCAAGGGGGCGAGTTCCAGAAGGAAAGTGGACGAGGAGAAGATGATAAGAGAAAAACCCAACAGCGCACGCCATGCGGGCAGAGTTTCAGCCAAGCACCACCCGGACACGTCAGAATCGTTGATGACGACGGCGGAACTGCCCCGTGAACTTCTCCTTACCAGCCCAAATCCTTCCAGGAATGCCTACATGCTGCGACCGAGGCCCGTCAGGGGGCTGGGCAACGCCTTGGGCAGTCTGCGTCCCCACGAAGATGATGCGGTCTCTCGCCGGCGCGTGCCCCTGAAGCCCACCTGCTGGCTCTGTGCTTCCTCCACTACCCCGGGGAAGACTCGAGGAAGAAACAGAGCGCCAGCCTCCTAGGCAGCATCCGCACCTTCTTTCCCAGAGTTCATCCCCTGCCTTCGGGAACTTGGCTCTGTGCAAAGTTCCCCAAAAATGTTGTGTTCGAACCAACGCTGTGTCTCTGAGTGTCTGTCTATGCGTGAGGTTTTTCGGGAATGTGGGCATGGGATGCTGACAGCTCTGCTGCCAGACAGCTGCTCAATCACTTGCCCCGCACTGGCACGGTGTAGAGCATCTGACGGGTAAAAGAGGGAAAACCTGTGGGGTGGGAGAGGAGAGCTTAACAGTTAAAGCAAAAGTGTTTGAATGCACCTCACTCACTCAAGAAACACCAACAGAAGGCATTTGGTTTACTGATGCCTCAGCAAAAAGGATAAACGGCAAATGGCACTACAAGGCGACCGCATTGACTAAAAGCAGTGGCGAATAAGTAGCAGAAGAAGGTGCAGGACGTGCACAAGGGGGAGAGTTAACAGCAGTTCTTCTGGCCGCACAAAAGGGAGCACAAGTCATGCATGTGGAATCTACCCTTTTGCAACTCATGTCCCCACCGAAATCACTCTAAAACAACGCTCATCCAACTCTCCTTGGCATACTTCCTCCATGCCTTAAGCAATAGAGTGAGCCTTGCCATCACACTTGGTTAAGTGGCCCCTTTCTTGGAGTGATCTGGACGTGGCTCTGTGGTGAGCAGAACCATCCATCAAGCATCCGCGACAACACCCTTTCCTATGACCAGGCTTGAAGGAAGACTCTGGCCCAGAGGTCTCATGCCAGCATGACCCACTCTCCAACCTGCTGCCCTCCTCTTCTTCTACCACCCATATTACTGAATCTCACTAATAGCCCTGATGAAACTGCATCCGATTCTGTCCCCAAGCATCCCCAGCAGCACTGCCCTGGCATCAGGCCTCTCTTGGAGAGGCTGGCTGTCACGGTCCATTCGGCGATGGACTCGTGATGCTTCTTTTACCTTGATCTCAGAGCGCAAAATTAAGGCAACCAAAACGCCAAGGGTTTATAATTCAATCAAGCAGGGTTACTTTATGAATTTGCCCCTAAAGTGGCACACGATAGAGAGAGAGAGAGTAAGAAAAAGAAAAGGGAAAGAAACGGGGAAGAGTAAAGGTAAAGATGGGAAACGAGGTTGCGTTTATCACCAGTCGAGTTCCAAAGGCGTCCCTCTGGTCTCCGGTCCCGTGGAGTCCTGCCGGTCCTCCGTCGTGGTTCGGGATGCTCTGGCGGGAAGCTCTTCAACGGTGTCCGTTCTGGAGTCACCTTTTATGCTTCTTCACCCCCGCCTTGCTCCCATTGTTTTAGGCCAGTCTCCGCCTAGACCTCGCAACCCAGGCTCGTACTGCGCAGGCTCGAGAGATTCACGCTTTCTTTTGCCAACGCTTACGTGTCCAGCTTTCGGGGGTCTTTCTCTGGCCCATTGGGTGACCTCAGGACCCTTGGCGAGCTTCTGGGCATGCTGCTTTTCACTGGCCATTTTTTGAGGGAGCAGGTGAGGGACACGTGTAACTGAGGCTGCAGGTAAGAACACATTCTTCTGGACAGCAGCTATTGTCCCTGGGTCGAAGAGACCCTCATAACAAGAGCTTTCAGGAGGCGGGGGCTGGTTTGGCTGAAGAAGCAGGCAAAGTCCACACAACAGCCATTGTTAGCAGGAGCGCCCCCGTATCGAAGAAACAGTGCAACACAATGCTTCTCCTCGGGCCTCTCTCCAAGTCATTGTCCACCTGTTCTTTCGGTCTCAGTTTCAGTTCTCTAAGTTCTTGATGGCAATGCTCCGGCAAATACTGCTCCGTCTTGGGACCGACTCTCACTCTGGCAAAGACCTGCCATGTCAAGAGGGTCCCACAGGTCAGCAGCTCCCTCTGTGGCCTGCAGAGCTGGGGCCCCCGTGCGATGGGGCTGGAGGACTTTCTGGCCCTCTCCCTGCAGAAGCAAACGGTGGGGTGAAGGGGCTGGTGGGTGGGGGTTAGGAAGAAGAAGGCAGCACTGTCCGGTAGTCCAGCCTCCCAATTCCCACTGTGTCCCAGGGGCGACTCGAATGCCCAGGCTGGGCAGGCATTGGAACAAGCTACCCAGGGAAGTGGGTGAGGCACCAGGCCTGAAGGGTTGTCCAAAAATGTCTAGACAGGGCATTTGGAGACATCGTTTAGTCGTCGGCTTGGCTTGCGGTTGGACTCGATGGTCTTACGGCTCTTTTCCAACCTCGACGACTCGGCGATGCTGTGATTGAAGCGGGGCTGCTATGGAGTCAGGACTTGCACTGGGTGATCCTCGTGGGCCCCTTGCAAGCCAGGGCGTCCTGTGATGATGAGGTTGCTACCGGCAGGCAGAGGACCACAAATCCCAAATAGAGCACCACGCAAGCTGCTGAGAAGAAAACTCACTCTGGCCCAGCCTTAACCAGGACACCAGGGCGGCTCTGAGCGGCTGAGCCGGGGCGGGGCAGAAAGGTGGGGCTGGCCGCTGGGCGTGTCTGCCACGTGCTCTTGCGCCTGTGACCTCACAGGGGACGAGTCACCATGGGGCGGTTTTCAGGGCCACCAGCAGCCGCGCTGCCCCAGTACGGCCTGGGCCAGCAGTGAGTGCACAGGCCGGGGGAGGCTGGGCTGGGTGGGGGCCGGGGCAGAAGCGTGGGCCCCGGCGGGGGTGGGTTCTCACCCTGCATCGAGGGCCAGCCGCATGCAGGAGCAGCCTGGGCAGGGCTGGGTGCCGCGCCGCCGCCGGGACGAGGCGCAGACCTTGCTGCCTCTCAGCTGCCTCGGCCCCTCTCCTACCTGCCCCCCGCTCCCTGCGGCCCCCGTCCCCGCTCCTACGCCGCCAGCTCCCTCCTTAGCAGTCGCACCCAAGCCCTTCTCTCCCTCCTCCTGCAGGCCATGGATGTCATAGAGGCATTCGCCGGCTTTCTGCAGACCCTGGTCTCGTCTGCGCACTTCGTTGGCGACGAGCTGGACGACGCCACACAGGAGCGCATGCAGCAGCGTGCCGAGATGCTGAGGCGGGAGATGGCTCGGCTGTGGAAGGAGGTGGAGTTGAAGGAGCAGGAGATGGCGCTGAAGGCGCAGCAGGCGGTGCTGACGGAGCAGGAGCAGGAGCAGAGCAGCTTTGCCTGGAGCGTCCCACTCCTCCCTGCCTTGCAGCAGTGGCAGCTCTGGGCTGTTGCTGGAGTCCTGCTCCTGCTCTTTGGGCTCTGCTGCTGGCTCAGGAAATGGAGCCAGCAGCCAGCCAGCAGCAGCAAGGGGGCGAGTTCCAGAAGGAAAGTGGACGAGGAGAAGATGATAAGAGAAAAACCCAACAGCGCACGCCATGCGGGCAGAGTTTCAGCCAAGCACCACCCGGACACGTCAGAATCGTTGATGACGACGGCGGAACTGCCCCGTGAACTTCTCCTTACCAGCCCAAATCCTTCCAGGAATGCCTACATGCTGCGACCGAGGCCCGTCAGGGGGCTGGGCAACGCCTTGGGCAGTCTGCGTCCCCACGAAGATGATGCGGTCTCTCGCCGGCGCGTGCCCCTGAAGCCCACCTGCTGGCTCTGTGCTTCCTCCACTACCCCGGGGAAGACTCGAGGAAGAAACAGAGCGCCAGCCTCCTAGGCAGCATCCGCACCTTCTTTCCCAGAGTTCATCCCCTGCCTTCGGGAACTTGGCTCTGTGCAAAGTTCCCCAAAAATGTTGTGTTCGAACCAACGCTGTGTCTCTGAGTGTCTGTCTATGCGTGAGGTTTTTCGGGAATGTGGGCATGGGATGCTGACAGCTCTGCTGCCAGACAGCTGCTCAATCACTTGCCCCGCACTGGCACGGTGTAGAGCATCTGACGGGTAAAAGAGGGAAAACCTGTGGGGTGGGAGAGGAGAGCTTAACAGTTAAAGCAAAAGTGTTTGAATGCACCTCACTCACTCAAGAAACACCAACAGAAGGCATTTGGTTTACTGATGCCTCAGCAAAAAGGATAAACGGCAAATGGCACTACAAGGCGACCGCATTGACTAAAAGCAGTGGCGAATAAGTAGCAGAAGAAGGTGCAGGACGTGCACAAGGGGGAGAGTTAACAGCAGTTCTTCTGGCCGCACAAAAGGGAGCACAAGTCATGCATGTGGAATCTACCCTTTTGCAACTCATGTCCCCACCGAAATCACTCTAAAACAACGCTCATCCAACTCTCCTTGGCATACTTCCTCCATGCCTTAAGCAATAGAGTGAGCCTTGCCATCACACTTGGTTAAGTGGCCCCTTTCTTGGAGTGATCTGGACGTGGCTCTGTGGTGAGCAGAACCATCCATCAAGCATCCGCGACAACACCCTTTCCTATGACCAGGCTTGAAGGAAGACTCTGGCCCAGAGGTCTCATGCCAGCATGACCCACTCTCCAACCTGCTGCCCTCCTCTTCTTCTACCACCCATATTACTGAATCTCACTAATAGCCCTGATGAAACTGCATCCGATTCTGTCCCCAAGCATCCCCAGCAGCACTGCCCTGGCATCAGGCCTCTCTTGGAGAGGCTGGCTGTCACGGTCCATTCGGCGATGGACTCGTGATGCTTCTTTTACCTTGATCTCAGAGCGCAAAATTAAGGCAACCAAAACGCCAAGGGTTTATAATTCAATCAAGCAGGGTTACTTTATGAATTTGCCCCTAAAGTGGCACACGATAGAGAGAGAGAGAGTAAGAAAAAGAAAAGGGAAAGAAACGGGGAAGAGTAAAGGTAAAGATGGGAAACGAGGTTGCGTTTATCACCAGTCGAGTTCCAAAGGCGTCCCTCTGGTCTCCGGTCCCGTGGAGTCCTGCCGGTCCTCCGTCGTGGTTCGGGATGCTCTGGCGGGAAGCTCTTCAACGGTGTCCGTTCTGGAGTCACCTTTTATGCTTCTTCACCCCCGCCTTGCTCCCATTGTTTTAGGCCAGTCTCCGCCTAGACCTCGCAACCCAGGCTCGTACTGCGCAGGCTCGAGAGATTCACGCTTTCTTTTGCCAACGCTTACGTGTCCAGCTTTCGGGGGTCTTTCTCTGGCCCATTGGGTGACCTCAGGACCCTTGGCGAGCTTCTGGGCATGCTGCTTTTCACTGGCCATTTTTTGAGGGAGCAGGTGAGGGACACGTGTAACTGAGGCTGCAGGTAAGAACACATTCTTCTGGACAGCAGCTATTGTCCCTGGGTCGAAGAGACCCTCATAACAAGAGCTTTCAGGAGGCGGGGGCTGGTTTGGCTGAAGAAGCAGGCAAAGTCCACACAACAGCCATTGTTAGCAGGAGCGCCCCCGTATCGAAGAAACAGTGCAACACAATGCTTCTCCTCGGGCCTCTCTCCAAGTCATTGTCCACCTGTTCTTTCGGTCTCAGTTTCAGTTCTCTAAGTTCTTGATGGCAATGCTCCGGCAAATACTGCTCCGTCTTGGGACCGACTCTCACTTTGGCAAAGACCTGCCATGTCAAGAGGGTCCCACAGGTCAGCAGCTCCCTCTGTGGCCTGCAGAGCTGGGGCCCCCGTGCGATGGGGCTGGAGGACTTTCTGGCCCTCTCCCTGCAGAAGCAAACGGTGGGGTGAAGGGGCTGGTGGGTGGGGGTTAGGAAGAAGAAGGCAGCACTGTCCGGTAGTCCAGCCTCCCAATTCCCACTGTGTCCCAGGGGCGACTCGAATGCCCAGGCTGGGCAGGCATTGGAACAAGCTACCCAGGGAAGTGGGTGAGGCACCAGGCCTGAAGGGTTGTCCAAAAATGTCTAGACAGGGCATTTGGAGACATCGTTTAGTCGTCGGCTTGGCTTGCGGTTGGACTCGATGGTCTTACGGCTCTTTTCCAACCTCGACGACTCGGCGATGCTGTGATTGAAGCGGGGCTGCTATGGAGTCAGGACTTGCACTGGGTGATCCTCGTGGGCCCCTTGCAAGCCAGGGCGTCCTGTGATGATGAGGTTGCTACCGGCAGGCAGAGGACCACAAATCCCAAATAGAGCACCACGCAAGCTGCTGAGAAGAAAACTCACTCTGGCCCAGCCTTAACCAGGACACCAGGGCGGCTCTGAGCGGCTGAGCCGGGGCGGGGCAGAAAGGTGGGGCTGGCCGCTGGGCGTGTCTGCCACGTGCTCTTGCGCCTGTGACCTCACAGGGGACGAGTCACCATGGGGCGGTTTTCAGGGCCACCAGCAGCCGCGCTGCCCCAGTACGGCCTGGGCCAGCAGTGAGTGCACAGGCCGGGGGAGGCTGGGCTGGGTGGGGGCCGGGGCAGAAGCGTGGGCCCCGGCGGGGGTGGGTTCTCACCCTGCATCGAGGGCCAGCCGCATGCAGGAGCAGCCTGGGCAGGGCTGGGTGCCGCGCCGCCGCCGGGACGGGGCGCAGACCTTGCTGCCTCGCAGCTGCCTCGGCCCCTCTCCTACCTGCCCCCCGCTCCCTGCGGCCCCCGTCCCCGCTCCTACGCCGCCAGCTCCCTCCTTAGCAGTCGCACCCACGCCCTTCTCTCCCTCCTCCTGCAGGCCATGGATGTCATAGAGGCATTCGCCGGCTTTCTGCAGACCCTGGTCTCGTCTGCGCACTTCGTTGGCGACGAGCTGGACGACGCCACACAGGAGCGCATGCAGCAGCGTGCCGAGATGCTGAGGCGGGAGATGGCTCGGCTGTGGAAGGAGGTGGAGTTGAAGGAGCAGGAGATGGCGCTGAAGGCGCAGCAGGCGGTGCTGACGGAGCAGGAGCAGGAGCAGAGCAGCTTTGCCTGGAGCGTCCCACTCCTCCCTGCCTTGCAGCAGTGGCAGCTCTGGGCTGTTGCTGGAGTCCTGCTCCTGCTCTTTGGGCTCTGCTGCTGGCTCAGGAAATGGAGCCAGCAGCCAGCCAGCAGCAGCAAGGGGGCGAGTTCCAGAAGGAAAGTGGACGAGGAGAAGATGATAAGAGAAAAACCCAACAGCGCACGCCATGCGGGCAGAGTTTCAGCCAAGCACCACCCGGACACGTCAGAATCGTTGATGACGACGGCGGAACTGCCCCGTGAACTTCTCCTTACCAGCCCAAATCCTTCCAGGAATGCCTACATGCTGCGACCGAGGCCCGTCAGGGGGCTGGGCAACGCCTTGGGCAGTCTGCGTCCCCACGAAGATGATGCGGTCTCTCGCCGGCGCGTGCCCCTGAAGCCCACCTGCTGGCTCTGTGCTTCCTCCACTACCCCGGGGAAGACTCGAGGAAGAAACAGAGCGCCAGCCTCCTAGGCAGCATCCGCACCTTCTTTCCCAGAGTTCATCCCCTGCCTTCGGGAACTTGGCTCTGTGCAAAGTTCCCCAAAAATGTTGTGTTCGAACCAACGCTGTGTCTCTGAGTGTCTGTCTATGCGTGAGGTTTTTCGGGAATGTGGGCATGGGATGCTGACAGCTCTGCTGCCAGACAGCTGCTCAATCACTTGCCCCGCACTGGCACGGTGTAGAGCATCTGACGGGTAAAAGAGGGAAAACCTGTGGGGTGGGAGAGGAGAGCTTAACAGTTAAAGCAAAAGTGTTTGAATGCACCTCACTCACTCAAGAAACACCAACAGAAGGCATTTGGTTTACTGATGCCTCAGCAAAAAGGATAAACGGCAAATGGCACTACAAGGCGACCGCATTGACTAAAAGCAGTGGCGAATAAGTAGCAGAAGAAGGTGCAGGACGTGCACAAGGGGGAGAGTTAACAGCAGTTCTTCTGGCCGCACAAAAGGGAGCACAAGTCATGCATGTGGAATCTACCCTTTTGCAACTCATGTCCCCACCGAAATCACTCTAAAACAACGCTCATCCAACTCTCCTTGGCATACTTCCTCCATGCCTTAAGCAATAGAGTGAGCCTTGCCATCACACTTGGTTAAGTGGCCCCTTTCTTGGAGTGATCTGGACGTGGCTCTGTGGTGAGCAGAACCATCCATCAAGCATCCGCGACAACACCCTTTCCTATGACCAGGCTTGAAGGAAGACTCTGGCCCAGAGGTCTCATGCCAGCATGACCCACTCTCCAACCTGCTGCCCTCCTCTTCTTCTACCACCCATATTACTGAATCTCACTAATAGCCCTGATGAAACTGCATCCGATTCTGTCCCCAAGCATCCCCAGCAGCACTGCCCTGGCATCAGGCCTCTCTTGGAGAGGCTGGCTGTCACGGTCCATTCGGCGATGGACTCGTGATGCTTCTTTTACCTTGATCTCAGAGCGCAAAATTAAGGCAACCAAAACGCCAAGGGTTTATAATTCAATCAAGCAGGGTTACTTTATGAATTTGCCCCTAAAGTGGCACACGATAGAGAGAGAGAGAGTAAGAAAAAGAAAAGGGAAAGAAACGGGGAAGAGTAAAGGTAAAGATGGGAAACGAGGTTGCGTTTATCACCAGTCGAGTTCCAAAGGCGTCCCTCTGGTCTCCGGTCCCGTGGAGTCCTGCCGGTCCTCCGTCGTGGTTCGGGATGCTCTGGCGGGAAGCTCTTCAACGGTGTCCGTTCTGGAGTCACCTTTTATGCTTCTTCACCCCCGCCTTGCTCCCATTGTTTTAGGCCAGTCTCCGCCTAGACCTCGCAACCCAGGCTCGTACTGCGCAGGCTCGAGAGATTCACGCTTTCTTTTGCCAACGCTTACGTGTCCAGCTTTCGGGGGTCTTTCTCTGGCCCATTGGGTGACCTCAGGACCCTTGGCGAGCTTCTGGGCATGCTGCTTTTCACTGGCCATTTTTTGAGGGAGCAGGTGAGGGACACGTGTAACTGAGGCTGCAGGTAAGAACACATTCTTCTGGACAGCAGCTATTGTCCCTGGGTCGAAGAGACCCTCATAACAAGAGCTTTCAGGAGGCGGGGGCTGGTTTGGCTGAAGAAGCAGGCAAAGTCCACACAACAGCCATTGTTAGCAGGAGCGCCCCCGTATCGAAGAAACAGTGCAACACAATGCTTCTCCTCGGGCCTCTCTCCAAGTCATTGTCCACCTGTTCTTTCGGTCTCAGTTTCAGTTCTCTAAGTTCTTGATGGCAATGCTCCGGCAAATACTGCTCCGTCTTGGGACCGACTCTCACTCTGGCAAAGACCTGCCATGTCAAGAGGGTCCCACAGGTCAGCAGCTCCCTCTGTGGCCTGCAGAGCTGGGGCCCCCGTGCGATGGGGCTGGAGGACTTTCTGGCCCTCTCCCTGCAGAAGCAAACGGTGGGGTGAAGGGGCTGGTGGGTGGGGGTTAGGAAGAAGAAGGCAGCACTGTCCGGTAGTCCAGCCTCCCAATTCCCACTGTGTCCCAGGGGCGACTCGAATGCCCAGGCTGGGCAGGCATTGGAACAAGCTACCCAGGGAAGTGGGTGAGGCACCAGGCCTGAAGGGTTGTCCAAAAATGTCTAGACAGGGCATTTGGAGACATCGTTTAGTCGTCGGCTTGGCTTGCGGTTGGACTCGATGGTCTTACGGCTCTTTTCCAACCTCGACGACTCGGCGATGCTGTGATTGAAGCGGGGCTGCTATGGAGTCAGGACTTGCACTGGGTGATCCTCGTGGGCCCCTTGCAAGCCAGGGCGTCCTGTGATGATGAGGTTGCTACCGGCAGGCAGAGGACCACAAATCCCAAATAGAGCACCACGCAAGCTGCTGAGAAGAAAACTCACTCTGGCCCAGCCTTAACCAGGACACCAGGGCGGCTCTGAGCGGCTGAGCCGGGGCGGGGCAGAAAGGTGGGGCTGGCCGCTGGGCGTGTCTGCCACGTGCTCTTGCGCCTGTGACCTCACAGGGGACGAGTCACCATGGGGCGGTTTTCAGGGCCACCAGCAGCCGCGCTGCCCCAGTACGGCCTGGGCCAGCAGTGAGTGCACAGGCCGGGGGAGGCTGGGCTGGGTGGGGGCCGGGGCAGAAGCGTGGGCCCCGGCGGGGGTGGGTTCTCACCCTGCATCGAGGGCCAGCCGCATGCAGGAGCAGCCTGGGCAGGGCTGGGTGCCGCGCCGCCGCCGGGACGGGGCGCAGACCTTGCTGCCTCGCAGCTGCCTCGGCCCCTCTCCTACCTGCCCCCCGCTCCCTGCGGCCCCCGTCCCCGCTCCTACGCCGCCAGCTCCCTCCTTAGCAGTCGCACCCAAGCCCTTCTCTCCCTCCTCCTGCAGGCCATGGATGTCATAGAGGCATTCGCCGGCTTTCTGCAGACCCTGGTCTCGTCTGCGCACTTCGTTGGCGACGAGCTGGACGACGCCACACAGGAGCGCATGCAGCAGCGTGCCGAGATGCTGAGGCGGGAGATGGCTCGGCTGTGGAAGGAGGTGGAGTTGAAGGAGCAGGAGATGGCGCTGAAGGCGCAGCAGGCGGTGCTGACGGAGCAGGAGCAGGAGCAGAGCAGCTTTGCCTGGAGCGTCCCACTCCTCCCTGCCTTGCAGCAGTGGCAGCTCTGGGCTGTTGCTGGAGTCCTGCTCCTGCTCTTTGGGCTCTGCTGCTGGCTCAGGAAATGGAGCCAGCAGCCAGCCAGCAGCAGCAAGGGGGCGAGTTCCAGAAGGAAAGTGGACGAGGAGAAGATGATAAGAGAAAAACCCAACAGCGCACGCCATGCGGGCAGAGTTTCAGCCAAGCACCACCCGGACACGTCAGAATCGTTGATGACGACGGCGGAACTGCCCCGTGAACTTCTCCTTACCAGCCCAAATCCTTCCAGGAATGCCTACATGCTGCGACCGAGGCCCGTCAGGGGGCTGGGCAACGCCTTGGGCAGTCTGCGTCCCCACGAAGATGATGCGGTCTCTCGCCGGCGCGTGCCCCTGAAGCCCACCTGCTGGCTCTGTGCTTCCTCCACTACCCCGGGGAAGACTCGAGGAAGAAACAGAGCGCCAGCCTCCTAGGCAGCATCCGCACCTTCTTTCCCAGAGTTCATCCCCTGCCTTCGGGAACTTGGCTCTGTGCAAAGTTCCCCAAAAATGTTGTGTTCGAACCAACGCTGTGTCTCTGAGTGTCTGTCTATGCGTGAGGTTTTTCGGGAATGTGGGCATGGGATGCTGACAGCTCTGCTGCCAGACAGCTGCTCAATCACTTGCCCCGCACTGGCACGGTGTAGAGCATCTGACGGGTAAAAGAGGGAAAACCTGTGGGGTGGGAGAGGAGAGCTTAACAGTTAAAGCAAAAGTGTTTGAATGCACCTCACTCACTCAAGAAACACCAACAGAAGGCATTTGGTTTACTGATGCCTCAGCAAAAAGGATAAACGGCAAATGGCACTACAAGGCGACCGCATTGACTAAAAGCAGTGGCGAATAAGTAGCAGAAGAAGGTGCAGGACGTGCACAAGGGGGAGAGTTAACAGCAGTTCTTCTGGCCGCACAAAAGGGAGCACAAGTCATGCATGTGGAATCTACCCTTTTGCAACTCATGTCCCCACCGAAATCACTCTAAAACAACGCTCATCCAACTCTCCTTGGCATACTTCCTCCATGCCTTAAGCAATAGAGTGAGCCTTGCCATCACACTTGGTTAAGTGGCCCCTTTCTTGGAGTGATCTGGACGTGGCTCTGTGGTGAGCAGAACCATCCATCAAGCATCCGCGACAACACCCTTTCCTATGACCAGGCTTGAAGGAAGACTCTGGCCCAGAGGTCTCATGCCAGCATGACCCACTCTCCAACCTGCTGCCCTCCTCTTCTTCTACCACCCATATTACTGAATCTCACTAATAGCCCTGATGAAACTGCATCCGATTCTGTCCCCAAGCATCCCCAGCAGCACTGCCCTGGCATCAGGCCTCTCTTGGAGAGGCTGGCTGTCACGGTCCATTCGGCGATGGACTCGTGATGCTTCTTTTACCTTGATCTCAGAGCGCAAAATTAAGGCAACCAAAACGCCAAGGGTTTATAATTCAATCAAGCAGGGTTACTTTATGAATTTGCCCCTAAAGTGGCACACGATAGAGAGAGAGAGAGTAAGAAAAAGAAAAGGGAAAGAAACGGGGAAGAGTAAAGGTAAAGATGGGAAACGAGGTTGCGTTTATCACCAGTCGAGTTCCAAAGGCGTCCCTCTGGTCTCCGGTCCCGTGGAGTCCTGCCGGTCCTCCGTCGTGGTTCGGGATGCTCTGGCGGGAAGCTCTTCAACGGTGTCCGTTCTGGAGTCACCTTTTATGCTTCTTCACCCCCGCCTTGCTCCCATTGTTTTAGGCCAGTCTCCGCCTAGACCTCGCAACCCAGGCTCGTACTGCGCAGGCTCGAGAGATTCACGCTTTCTTTTGCCAACGCTTACGTGTCCAGCTTTCGGGGGTCTTTCTCTGGCCCATTGGGTGACCTCAGGACCCTTGGCGAGCTTCTGGGCATGCTGCTTTTCACTGGCCATTTTTTGAGGGAGCAGGTGAGGGACACGTGTAACTGAGGCTGCAGGTAAGAACACATTCTTCTGGACAGCAGCTATTGTCCCTGGGTCGAAGAGACCCTCATAACAAGAGCTTTCAGGAGGCGGGGGCTGGTTTGGCTGAAGAAGCAGGCAAAGTCCACACAACAGCCATTGTTAGCAGGAGCGCCCCCGTATCGAAGAAACAGTGCAACACAATGCTTCTCCTCGGGCCTCTCTCCAAGTCATTGTCCACCTGTTCTTTCGGTCTCAGTTTCAGTTCTCTAAGTTCTTGATGGCAATGCTCCGGCAAATACTGCTCCGTCTTGGGACCGACTCTCACTCTGGCAAAGACCTGCCATGTCAAGAGGGTCCCACAGGTCAGCAGCTCCCTCTGTGGCCTGCAGAGCTGGGGCCCCCGTGCGATGGGGCTGGAGGACTTTCTGGCCCTCTCCCTGCAGAAGCAAACGGTGGGGTGAAGGGGCTGGTGGGTGGGGGTTAGGAAGAAGAAGGCAGCACTGTCCGGTAGTCCAGCCTCCCAATTCCCACTGTGTCCCAGGGGCGACTCGAATGCCCAGGCTGGGCAGGCATTGGAACAAGCTACCCAGGGAAGTGGGTGAGGCACCAGGCCTGAAGGGTTGTCCAAAAATGTCTAGACAGGGCATTTGGAGACATCGTTTAGTCGTCGGCTTGGCTTGCGGTTGGACTCGATGGTCTTACGGCTCTTTTCCAACCTCGACGACTCGGCGATGCTGTGATTGAAGCGGGGCTGCTATGGAGTCAGGACTTGCACTGGGTGATCCTCGTGGGCCCCTTGCAAGCCAGGGCGTCCTGTGATGATGAGGTTGCTACCGGCAGGCAGAGGACCACAAATCCCAAATAGAGCACCACGCAAGCTGCTGAGAAGAAAACTCACTCTGGCCCAGCCTTAACCAGGACACCAGGGCGGCTCTGAGCGGCTGAGCCGGGGCGGGGCAGAAAGGTGGGGCTGGCCGCTGGGCGTGTCTGCCACGTGCTCTTGCGCCTGTGACCTCACAGGGGACGAGTCACCATGGGGCGGTTTTCAGGGCCACCAGCAGCCGCGCTGCCCCAGTACGGCCTGGGCCAGCAGTGAGTGCACAGGCCGGGGGAGGCTGGGCTGGGTGGGGGCCGGGGCAGAAGCGTGGGCCCCGGCGGGGGTGGGTTCTCACCCTGCATCGAGGGCCAGCCGCATGCAGGAGCAGCCTGGGCAGGGCTGGGTGCCGCGCCGCCGCCGGGACGGGGCGCAGACCTTGCTGCCTCGCAGCTGCCTCGGCCCCTCTCCTACCTGCCCCCCGCTCCCTGCGGCCCCCGTCCCCGCTCCTACGCCGCCAGCTCCCTCCTTAGCAGTCGCACCCAAGCCCTTCTCTCCCTCCTCCTGCAGGCCATGGATGTCATAGAGGCATTCGCCGGCTTTCTGCAGACCCTGGTCTCGTCTGCGCACTTCGTTGGCGACGAGCTGGACGACGCCACACAGGAGCGCATGCAGCAGCGTGCCGAGATGCTGAGGCGGGAGATGGCTCGGCTGTGGAAGGAGGTGGAGTTGAAGGAGCAGGAGATGGCGCTGAAGGCGCAGCAGGCGGTGCTGACGGAGCAGGAGCAGGAGCAGAGCAGCTTTGCCTGGAGCGTCCCACTCCTCCCTGCCTTGCAGCAGTGGCAGCTCTGGGCTGTTGCTGGAGTCCTGCTCCTGCTCTTTGGGCTCTGCTGCTGGCTCAGGAAATGGAGCCAGCAGCCAGCCAGCAGCAGCAAGGGGGCGAGTTCCAGAAGGAAAGTGGACGAGGAGAAGATGATAAGAGAAAAACCCAACAGCGCACGCCATGCGGGCAGAGTTTCAGCCAAGCACCACCCGGACACGTCAGAATCGTTGATGACGACGGCGGAACTGCCCCGTGAACTTCTCCTTACCAGCCCAAATCCTTCCAGGAATGCCTACATGCTGCGACCGAGGCCCGTCAGGGGGCTGGGCAACGCCTTGGGCAGTCTGCGTCCCCACGAAGATGATGCGGTCTCTCGCCGGCGCGTGCCCCTGAAGCCCACCTGCTGGCTCTGTGCTTCCTCCACTACCCCGGGGAAGACTCGAGGAAGAAACAGAGCGCCAGCCTCCTAGGCAGCATCCGCACCTTCTTTCCCAGAGTTCATCCCCTGCCTTCGGGAACTTGGCTCTGTGCAAAGTTCCCCAAAAATGTTGTGTTCGAACCAACGCTGTGTCTCTGAGTGTCTGTCTATGCGTGAGGTTTTTCGGGAATGTGGGCATGGGATGCTGACAGCTCTGCTGCCAGACAGCTGCTCAATCACTTGCCCCGCACTGGCACGGTGTAGAGCATCTGACGGGTAAAAGAGGGAAAACCTGTGGGGTGGGAGAGGAGAGCTTAACAGTTAAAGCAAAAGTGTTTGAATGCACCTCACTCACTCAAGAAACACCAACAGAAGGCATTTGGTTTACTGATGCCTCAGCAAAAAGGATAAACGGCAAATGGCACTACAAGGCGACCGCATTGACTAAAAGCAGTGGCGAATAAGTAGCAGAAGAAGGTGCAGGACGTGCACAAGGGGGAGAGTTAACAGCAGTTCTTCTGGCCGCACAAAAGGGAGCACAAGTCATGCATGTGGAATCTACCCTTTTGCAACTCATGTCCCCACCGAAATCACTCTAAAACAACGCTCATCCAACTCTCCTTGGCATACTTCCTCCATGCCTTAAGCAATAGAGTGAGCCTTGCCATCACACTTGGTTAAGTGGCCCCTTTCTTGGAGTGATCTGGACGTGGCTCTGTGGTGAGCAGAACCATCCATCAAGCATCCGCGACAACACCCTTTCCTATGACCAGGCTTGAAGGAAGACTCTGGCCCAGAGGTCTCATGCCAGCATGACCCACTCTCCAACCTGCTGCCCTCCTCTTCTTCTACCACCCATATTACTGAATCTCACTAATAGCCCTGATGAAACTGCATCCGATTCTGTCCCCAAGCATCCCCAGCAGCACTGCCCTGGCATCAGGCCTCTCTTGGAGAGGCTGGCTGTCACGGTCCATTCGGCGATGGACTCGTGATGCTTCTTTTACCTTGATCTCAGAGCGCAAAATTAAGGCAACCAAAACGCCAAGGGTTTATAATTCAATCAAGCAGGGTTACTTTATGAATTTGCCCCTAAAGTGGCACACGATAGAGAGAGAGAGAGTAAGAAAAAGAAAAGGGAAAGAAACGGGGAAGAGTAAAGGTAAAGATGGGAAACGAGGTTGCGTTTATCACCAGTCGAGTTCCAAAGGCGTCCCTCTGGTCTCCGGTCCCGTGGAGTCCTGCCGGTCCTCCGTCGTGGTTCGGGATGCTCTGGCGGGAAGCTCTTCAACGGTGTCCGTTCTGGAGTCACCTTTTATGCTTCTTCACCCCCGCCTTGCTCCCATTGTTTTAGGCCAGTCTCCGCCTAGACCTCGCAACCCAGGCTCGTACTGCGCAGGCTCGAGAGATTCACGCTTTCTTTTGCCAACGCTTACGTGTCCAGCTTTCGGGGGTCTTTCTCTGGCCCATTGGGTGACCTCAGGACCCTTGGCGAGCTTCTGGGCATGCTGCTTTTCACTGGCCATTTTTTGAGGGAGCAGGTGAGGGACACGTGTAACTGAGGCTGCAGGTAAGAACACATTCTTCTGGACAGCAGCTATTGTCCCTGGGTCGAAGAGACCCTCATAACAAGAGCTTTCAGGAGGCGGGGGCTGGTTTGGCTGAAGAAGCAGGCAAAGTCCACACAACAGCCATTGTTAGCAGGAGCGCCCCCGTATCGAAGAAACAGTGCAACACAATGCTTCTCCTCGGGCCTCTCTCCAAGTCATTGTCCACCTGTTCTTTCGGTCTCAGTTTCAGTTCTCTAAGTTCTTGATGGCAATGCTCCGGCAAATACTGCTCCGTCTTGGGACCGACTCTCACTCTGGCAAAGACCTGCCATGTCAAGAGGGTCCCACAGGTCAGCAGCTCCCTCTGTGGCCTGCAGAGCTGGGGCCCCCGTGCGATGGGGCTGGAGGACTTTCTGGCCCTCTCCCTGCAGAAGCAAACGGTGGGGTGAAGGGGCTGGTGGGTGGGGGTTAGGAAGAAGAAGGCAGCACTGTCCGGTAGTCCAGCCTCCCAATTCCCACTGTGTCCCAGGGGCGACTCGAATGCCCAGGCTGGGCAGGCATTGGAACAAGCTACCCAGGGAAGTGGGTGAGGCACCAGGCCTGAAGGGTTGTCCAAAAATGTCTAGACAGGGCATTTGGAGACATCGTTTAGTCGTCGGCTTGGCTTGCGGTTGGACTCGATGGTCTTACGGCTCTTTTCCAACCTCGACGACTCGGCGATGCTGTGATTGAAGCGGGGCTGCTATGGAGTCAGGACTTGCACTGGGTGATCCTCGTGGGCCCCTTGCAAGCCAGGGCGTCCTGTGATGATGAGGTTGCTACCGGCAGGCAGAGGACCACAAATCCCAAATAGAGCACCACGCAAGCTGCTGAGAAGAAAACTCACTCTGGCCCAGCCTTAACCAGGACACCAGGGCGGCTCTGAGCGGCTGAGCCGGGGCGGGGCAGAAAGGTGGGGCTGGCCGCTGGGCGTGTCTGCCACGTGCTCTTGCGCCTGTGACCTCACAGGGGACGAGTCACCATGGGGCGGTTTTCAGGGCCACCAGCAGCCGCGCTGCCCCAGTACGGCCTGGGCCAGCAGTGAGTGCACAGGCCGGGGGAGGCTGGGCTGGGTGGGGGCCGGGGCAGAAGCGTGGGCCCCGGCGGGGGTGGGTTCTCACCCTGCATCGAGGGCCAGCCGCATGCAGGAGCAGCCTGGGCAGGGCTGGGTGCCGCGCCGCCGCCGGGACGGGGCGCAGACCTTGCTGCCTCGCAGCTGCCTCGGCCCCTCTCCTACCTGCCCCCCGCTCCCTGCGGCCCCCGTCCCCGCTCCTACGCCGCCAGCTCCCTCCTTAGCAGTCGCACCCAAGCCCTTCTCTCCCTCCTCCTGCAGGCCATGGATGTCATAGAGGCATTCGCCGGCTTTCTGCAGACCCTGGTCTCGTCTGCGCACTTCGTTGGCGACGAGCTGGACGACGCCACACAGGAGCGCATGCAGCAGCGTGCCGAGATGCTGAGGCGGGAGATGGCTCGGCTGTGGAAGGAGGTGGAGTTGAAGGAGCAGGAGATGGCGCTGAAGGCGCAGCAGGCGGTGCTGACGGAGCAGGAGCAGGAGCAGAGCAGCTTTGCCTGGAGCGTCCCACTCCTCCCTGCCTTGCAGCAGTGGCAGCTCTGGGCTGTTGCTGGAGTCCTGCTCCTGCTCTTTGGGCTCTGCTGCTGGCTCAGGAAATGGAGCCAGCAGCCAGCCAGCAGCAGCAAGGGGGCGAGTTCCAGAAGGAAAGTGGACGAGGAGAAGATGATAAGAGAAAAACCCAACAGCGCACGCCATGCGGGCAGAGTTTCAGCCAAGCACCACCCGGACACGTCAGAATCGTTGATGACGACGGCGGAACTGCCCCGTGAACTTCTCCTTACCAGCCCAAATCCTTCCAGGAATGCCTACATGCTGCGACCGAGGCCCGTCAGGGGGCTGGGCAACGCCTTGGGCAGTCTGCGTCCCCACGAAGATGATGCGGTCTCTCGCCGGCGCGTGCCCCTGAAGCCCACCTGCTGGCTCTGTGCTTCCTCCACTACCCCGGGGAAGACTCGAGGAAGAAACAGAGCGCCAGCCTCCTAGGCAGCATCCGCACCTTCTTTCCCAGAGTTCATCCCCTGCCTTCGGGAACTTGGCTCTGTGCAAAGTTCCCCAAAAATGTTGTGTTCGAACCAACGCTGTGTCTCTGAGTGTCTGTCTATGCGTGAGGTTTTTCGGGAATGTGGGCATGGGATGCTGACAGCTCTGCTGCCAGACAGCTGCTCAATCACTTGCCCCGCACTGGCACGGTGTAGAGCATCTGACGGGTAAAAGAGGGAAAACCTGTGGGGTGGGAGAGGAGAGCTTAACAGTTAAAGCAAAAGTGTTTGAATGCACCTCACTCACTCAAGAAACACCAACAGAAGGCATTTGGTTTACTGATGCCTCAGCAAAAAGGATAAACGGCAAATGGCACTACAAGGCGACCGCATTGACTAAAAGCAGTGGCGAATAAGTAGCAGAAGAAGGTGCAGGACGTGCACAAGGGGGAGAGTTAACAGCAGTTCTTCTGGCCGCACAAAAGGGAGCACAAGTCATGCATGTGGAATCTACCCTTTTGCAACTCATGTCCCCACCGAAATCACTCTAAAACAACGCTCATCCAACTCTCCTTGGCATACTTCCTCCATGCCTTAAGCAATAGAGTGAGCCTTGCCATCACACTTGGTTAAGTGGCCCCTTTCTTGGAGTGATCTGGACGTGGCTCTGTGGTGAGCAGAACCATCCATCAAGCATCCGCGACAACACCCTTTCCTATGACCAGGCTTGAAGGAAGACTCTGGCCCAGAGGTCTCATGCCAGCATGACCCACTCTCCAACCTGCTGCCCTCCTCTTCTTCTACCACCCATATTACTGAATCTCACTAATAGCCCTGATGAAACTGCATCCGATTCTGTCCCCAAGCATCCCCAGCAGCACTGCCCTGGCATCAGGCCTCTCTTGGAGAGGCTGGCTGTCACGGTCCATTCGGCGATGGACTCGTGATGCTTCTTTTACCTTGATCTCAGAGCGCAAAATTAAGGCAACCAAAACGCCAAGGGTTTATAATTCAATCAAGCAGGGTTACTTTATGAATTTGCCCCTAAAGTGGCACACGATAGAGAGAGAGAGAGTAAGAAAAAGAAAAGGGAAAGAAACGGGGAAGAGTAAAGGTAAAGATGGGAAACGAGGTTGCGTTTATCACCAGTCGAGTTCCAAAGGCGTCCCTCTGGTCTCCGGTCCCGTGGAGTCCTGCCGGTCCTCCGTCGTGGTTCGGGATGCTCTGGCGGGAAGCTCTTCAACGGTGTCCGTTCTGGAGTCACCTTTTATGCTTCTTCACCCCCGCCTTGCTCCCATTGTTTTAGGCCAGTCTCCGCCTAGACCTCGCAACCCAGGCTCGTACTGCGCAGGCTCGAGAGATTCACGCTTTCTTTTGCCAACGCTTACGTGTCCAGCTTTCGGGGGTCTTTCTCTGGCCCATTGGGTTACCTTGGCGAGCTTCTGGGCATGCTGCTTTTTATTGGCCATTTTTTGAGGGAGCAGGTGAGGGACACGTGTAACTGAGGCTGCAGGTAAGAACACATTCTTCTGGACAGCAGCTATTGTCCCTGGGTCGAAGAGACCCTCATAACAAGAGCTTTCAGGAGGCGGGGGCTGGTTTGGCTGAAGAAGCAGGCAAAGTCCACACAACAGCCATTGTTAGCAGGAGCGCCCCCGTATCGAAGAAACAGTGCAACACAATGCTTCTCCTCGGGCCTCTCTCCAAGTCATTGTCCACCTGTTCTTTCGGTCTCAGTTTCAGTTCTCTAAGTTCTTGATGGCAATGCTCCGGCAAATACTGCTCCGTCTTGGGACCGACTCTCACTCTGGCAAAGACCTGCCATGTCAAGAGGGTCCCACAGGTCAGCAGCTCCCTCTGTGGCCTGCAGAGCTGGGGCC
>NW_027659966.1:0-1000 GCF_963082525.1 Nesoenas mayeri
TTCCATCCCATATCATCACCCGAAAATGGAAGGAGGGATGTGCGGTTCTAGCTAAAGGGCCTTGGGCATGTTATACAGAAGTATGTTTTTTATGAGTGTAAGTTGTGATAGCCCAGGCCAGTGAGAATGATATCTCGGGTCATAAAACGGCTCCCATATGTATGATGTGTGAATGTTGGGACTGGGCATGTGAACGAGTGGGTTGGAACACCGTCCACAAGATATGCATGGGAACATGACTGAAAACAGTCACAACATGAGTGTGCTGTGTTTGGAATAACATTTTTTGAAAAAACATCCTGTCTAACCTCTTGGTCCAGGCCCATATCTGTTCCTATAAATTGAGAACTGTTAACAAAAGCCTGGCTCAGCTCTTCCTGGCTCCACTCTCGCGGCTAACAAGAACTCTGTGTCTGTGCATCTCTGTCTGCGTTCTTCCTCATCGCCGCATTTTGATTTTGACTTATGGGCAGGTGAACAATCCCCCCGGCAAAGCTTTCGCTTTCGACTTATGGGTGGGCGACAATTTCCCCAGCTGGGCACCAAAACAAACAAACAAAACAAAAAATGAATGCTTTACTTATGAATGGTCCTTAGCTCAATAGTTTGCCACCTCTGGGATGGAGGTACTCCCCAAGAATCCCTCAGTTCTGTCTGGAGATCTTTCGATCCCAGGAGTCAGTCAAAGGTCAAGAGCGGAGTCCCATCTGGGTTGCTAGAACTGATACCGTAAAATCGGCAAATTGAAGAAACTTCTAAAACCAGGGTTTAAGGTTTTAAAAGCAAGCATTCCATTTAATGATTGATGTGTATCACTCAGGCACTCTCAGGGAGATAGCTCTGCCTAGTGAGGGCACTGAAGAAGCTCCAGACAAAGGTTATATCCACACAGATTATACATATTCATTATATTTCCAGGAAATCCTTCGGATATGCATTACATTCCTTTGTTATATGGTTTGTAAATGCAAAAACAGTATGAGTCAGTTCTTGCACTGGT
>NW_027659965.1:0-25565 GCF_963082525.1 Nesoenas mayeri
GGGGGAGGGGGGAAAGGGGGGAGATGGGGGAAATGGGGGGGGGATGGGGGAAAGGGGGGGATGAGAAAGGGGGAAAGGGGGGGGAGGGGGGGAATGGGGGGAAAGGGGGGGATGGGGAGATTGGGGGGAAGGGGGAGTGGGTGGGGGGGAAAAGGGGGGAATGGAGGGGGAGAGGCGATGGGGCAAGGGGGGGGAATGGGGGGGAGGGGGAGGGGGATGGGGGCACGGTGAAGGGGGGATGGGAAAGGGGGGGGATGGGGGAAAAGGGGGGGGATGGGGGGGGAAGGGGGATGGGGAAGGGGGGTCATGGGGGGATGGAAGGGGGGATGGGGATGGGGGGGTTGGGGGGGAAATGGGGGGAAATGGGGGAATTTGGGTTAAAGGGGAAATAGGGGGGAAGGGGGGGATGGGGGAAAATGGGGAAATTTGGCTTACCAGGGAAATTCGGGGGAAATGAGGAAATTGGGGAAAATGGGGAGAAATGGGGGAAATGGGGAAATTTGGGTTAAAGGGGAAATGGGGGAATTTGGGGGGAAATTGGGGAAATTTGGGGAAAAGGGGAAATGGGAAATTTGGGAGGAAATGGGAAATGGGGAAAAATGGGGAGAAATGGGGGAAAATGAGAAAATTTTGGTTAATGGGAAATTGGGGGAATTTGGGGGGAAACGGGGAAATTGGGGTTTAAAGAGGAAATGGGGGAAATTGGAGGAAATTTGGGGGAAATTGGGAGAAATGGGGAAAATAATGGGGGGAAATGAGAGAGAAATTGGGGAAATATGGGGGAAATGGGGAAATATGGGGGGCGGAAATGGGGGGCAGCACTTATGGGGCTGACCCCTCCCCCCCTTTCCCCTCCCCAGGACGGAGCCGCCGCCGTGGGGCTGAACTGGGACCCCTTGCCCCCCAACGGGAGCCCCACAGGTGGGGGGGGAGCCCCATAGATCTGTGGGGCTGGCCCTATAACTTGGGGGTGGGGGAGGGGGGGGAGCCCCATAGATCTGTGGGGCTGCCCCATAACTTGGCGGGGTGGGGGAGGGCCAGTTTTGGGGGTGACCCCGCCCCCCACGCTGACCCCCGCCCCCTCCCTCCCCCAGCGTGTGACCCCGCCCACCCAGCTGACCCCGCCCACCCACGTGACCCGACTCCGCCCCCCAGCGGCGCTTCCGGGTGTTCCAGGCCCTGTGGGGGCGGGGCCTCCACGTGACCGGGGGCGGGAAGTTCGGGGGCGACTTCCTGGTGTATCCGGGTGAGTGGGGGAGGGGCTGGGGGGGGGGGAGCGGGGAGGGGGCTCTATGGGGCGGATCTGTGGGGCAGGAGGTGGTTATGGGGGTCTCTGGTCCCTGTGGGTTTCTATGGGTCTCTATGGGTCAGTTATGGGTCTCTATGGGTCTGGTTATGGGTCAGTTATGGGTCTCCATGGGTCTCTATGGGGTAGTTATGGGTCAGTTATGGGACCCTATGGGTCTCTGTGGTCCCTGTGGGTCAGTTATGGGTCTCTATGGGTCAGTTATGGGTCCCTATGGGTCCCTGTAGGTCAGTTATGGGTCCCTGTGGGTCATTTATGTGTCCCTATGGGTCTCTATGGTCCCTGTGGGTCAGTTATGGGTCCCTATGTGTCCCTATGGGTCAGTTATGGGTCCCTATGGGTCCCTATGGGTCTCTCATTTCCCGCCCGCTGACTCTTCCCCCCCCCTCCCCCCCCCCCCCCAGGCCCCCCCGAGCGTTTCCACGCGGTGGGCGTGGCCTGCGTGCCCGCGCGGGGGGCGGAGCTTCCGGCGCTGGGGCTCGTGGCGGCCGCGCGGCTGGGCTGCCACGTGCGCAAAACCGCGCTGCTGTGCGCGGGGGGCGGGGCCTGCACGTCGCTGCAGTGGCGGGCTGACCTCTGACCCTTGACCTCTGACCCCCCCCCCCCACCCGTTTGTAACATTAAACACGTTGTTTTAGACACGTTGTTAAAGGGGTTGGGGGGGGGGAGCCACGTGGGAGGGGTCACGTGGGTGGGAGGGGCCACGTGGATACTTGAGGCGCGTCGGTGGGGGGTAATGGGTCACGTGGGTGATTGGGCTGAACCATTTGGGGGGGGTAATATGGGGTCACATGGGTGATTGGGCTGAACCATTGAGGGGATTAATGGGGGTCGCATGGGGGGCCACTTGGGTTTGAACCATTTGGAGGGTTAATGGGGGTCATGTAGGTGCTTGGGCTGAACCATTTGGGGGTTAATGGGGGTCATGTGGGTGCTTGGGCTGAACCATTTGGAGGATTAATGGGGGTCGCATGGGGGGGTACTTGGGTTGAACCATTTGGGGGTTAATGGGGGTCATGTGGGCGCTTGGGCTGAACCATTTGGGGGGTAATAGGGGTCACTTGAGCACTTGGGCGGAACTATTGCGGTGTAATAGGGGTCACATGGGTGCTTGGGTTGAACCATTTGGGGGTTAATGGGGTCATGTAGGTGATTGGGCTGAACCATTGGGGGTTAATGGGGGTCGCATGGGGGGCGCTTGGGCTGAACCATTGGGGGGTTAATGGGGGTCACATGGGGGGGCGCTTGGGTCTGAACATAAGTTGGGGGGAGAGGAAGTCATGTGTATTTGATTATAATATATATTATGTAATATATAAATATATATAAATATATATGTTTTATTTCTGTATTTTATACCCATTTTCATAGAAATATACATATTTATTTATGTGGGGGGGGGGGTCACACATTAACCCCCCACCTCCCAATCCCATTGATCCCTCCCACCCCCTCCCCTCCCCCCCCTTTCATCCCATTGGTTCCATCCACCCTCCCCTGGGCCGCTCTCACCCCCCCACTCCCGCCCTCAAATCCCATTGGTCCCCCCCACTCCCCGCCCCCGAATCCCATGGTCCCTCCCACTTCCCCCCTCATATCCCATTGATCCCTCCTACCCCCCCACTCCCCCCCCCTCAAATCCCATTGGTCCCTCCCACTCCCCCCCCTCATATCCCATTGATCACCCCCCCACTCCCCCCCTCCAAATCCCATTGGTCCCTCTTACTACCCCCCCTCCCATCCCATTGGTCTCTCCCCCTCCCCTCATATCCCATTGATCCCTCCTACCCCCCCAACTCCTCCCCCCAATCCCATTGGTCCCTCCCACCCCCCCCACTCCCACTCCCCTCCCCCCAATCCCATTGGTCCCTCCCACTTCCCCCCTCATATCCCATTGATCCCTTCTACCCCCCCACTCCCCCCCCAATCCCATTGGTCCCTCCCCCTCCCCTCATATCCTATTGATCCCTCCTACCCCCCCACTCCCCCCCCTCAAATCCCATTGGTCCCTCTTACTACCCCCCCTCCCAATCCCATTGGTCCCTCCCACTCCCCCCCCAATCCCATTGGTCCCTCCCCACCCCCCCCCCCCACTCCCCCCCTTAATCCCATTGTTCCCTACCCCCCCACTCCCCCCCCGCTCCCATCCCATTGGTCCCTCCTTCCCATCCCCACCCCGTTCCCCTCGGACCGTTCCATTCCCCTTGTAGGGGTGCGCTCCCCCCCCCCAACCCCTCATTTCCCCCCATTTCCCCCCATTTCCCCCACGGCGCGTACCCCCCATCATCCCCCGGGTTGGGGGGTCACACACTGATGGTGCGGAACGCCGCCACCCCGTCCCGGGCGGCGCTGAGCAGCACCCCGGGGCACTGCGGGTGCCAGCGGATCTCCTTCACCTCCCGCTCGTGGTGCACGAACAGCAGCTGCGGCGGCAGCGCCGGCCCCGCCCCCTCCCCAGGCCCCGCCCCCGGCCCCGCCCCCTCTCCAAGCCCCGCCCCGTCCTCCTCCACCGCCAGGTCCCACTGCGACACCGCGTCGTCCTCGGCGGCCGCGGCCAGGACCCCGCTGGCCCCCGGCTGCCACTGCAGGGACGTGATGGGGCCCGAGTGCAGCTTGAAGGCGGCCACGCTCCGCCCGCTCTGGGGGGGGAGGGGTGAAAGGGGTGGAGTTTAGTGCGGGAGGGGTTTGGGGCGGTTTGGGGGTCAATCTATGGGTCGCTGTGGGTCAATCTGTGGGTCAATCTATGGGTCGCTATGGGTCAATCTATGGGTTGCTCCAGGTCAATCTGTGGGTCAATCTGTGGGTCAATCTGTGGGTCAATCTGTGGGTCAATCTGTGGGTCACTGTAGGTCAATCTATGGGTCGCTATGGGTCAATCTGTGGGTCATTCTATGGGTCACTGTGAGTCAATCTATGGGTCAATCTATGGGTCACTGTGGGTCAATCTGTGGGTCACTCTATGGGTCGCTGTGGGTCAATCTGTGGGTCGCTATGGGTCAATCTGTGGGTCGCTATGGGTCAATCTATGGGTCACTGTGGGTCAATCTATGGGTCACTATGGGTCAATCTGTGGGTCAATCTATGGGTCACTATGGGTCAATCTATGGGTTGCTCCAGGTCAATCTATGGGTCGCTCTGGGTCAATCTATGGGTCACTGTGGGTCAATCTATGGGTCAATCTGTGGGTCAATCTGTGGGTCGCTGTGGGTCAATCTGTGGGGTCGCTATGGGTCAATCTATGGGTCACTATGGGTCAATCTGTGGGTCAATCTATGGGTCAGTATGGGTCAATCTATGGGTCGCTCTGGGTCAATCTATGGGTCACTGTGGGTCAATCTGTGGGTCAATCTATGGGTCACTATGGGTCAATCTATGGGTCAATCTATGGGTCAATCTATGGGTCAAGCTATGAGTCAATCTATGGGTCACTATGGATCAATCTATGGGTTGCTCCAGGTCAATCTCTGGGTCAATCTATGGGTCACTATGGGTCAATCTATGGGTTGCTCCAGGTCAATCTATGGGTCACTGTGGGTCAATCTATGGGTCAATCTATGGGTCACTGACCTCAAAGCGGCGCAGGTCCCAGACTTTGATGGCGCCGTCGTCCCCCCCGCTGCCCAGGGCGGGGTCGCTGTGGCTCCAGCTCAGGGCGTTGACGTCGCCGTCGTGGGCGTGGCCGACGCGCAGCTGGGCGGGGCCGGGCGGGGCGCGCGTGTCCCACAGGGACAGGGCGGAGTCGCCCCCGCCCGAGCAGAACACCTGCGGCACAGACCCACAGATTGACCCACATTGACCCACATGGACCCATAGACACCCACATTGACCCATAGACACCCATAGACCCACATACTGACCCACACATTGACCCATAGACACCCACATTGACCCATAGACACCCACAGACACCCATAGACCCACACATTGACCCATAGACACCAACATTGACCCATAGACACCCATAGACCCACATACTGACCCACACATTGACCCCATAGACCCCACACATTGACCCACATTGACCCATAGACACCCACATTGACCCATAGACACCCACATTGACCCATAGACAACCATAGACCCACATACTGACCCCACACATTGACCCATAGACCCACATTGACCCCATAGCCCCGCCCCCCAGCCCCCCCAAGCCCCAGCTCCGCCCCCCAGCCCCATAGCCCAGCCACCCAGCCAAGCCCCGCCCCCAGCCTCGTAGCCACGCCCGCAGTCCCGCCCCCCAGCCCCGCCCTTCAGCCCCCCCCTGCCAAACCCCGCCCCGCCGCCCCGCCCCCCAGCCAAGCCCAGTCTCGTAGCCCCGCCCCCTACACCCAGCCCCCCCACCCCCGTGGCCCCGCCCCCCCGTTAGCCCCGCCCCGCTCACGGAGCTCTCTCGCGGCGCCCACTGCAGCTCCTCCACGGCCGCCCCCAGCGCCGCCCGCGGCCGCTGCCCCACGGCCCAGCCCCCCCCGCGCGGCTCCCACAGGTGCACGCGCCCGCGGTTGTCCCCGGAGAGCAGCCGCCCTGGGGGAGGGGAGGGGGAACACACCACGTGACCCGCCGCCCGCACCCAACATGGCGCCCGCGCCCCCGGGCTGACCTCTCCAAGATGGCGGCCAAACCGGAAGTGGGGCGGAAGAACCCGCGGAAGCGCAGGTTTCCCGCCAAAATTAACCCTCAGGACCCCAATTCACCCCCTCCCAGGGACCCCAATTAACCCCCCAGGGACCCCAATTACTCCCCAGGGACCCCAATTAACCCCTAGAGACCCCAATTAACCCCCAGTGACCCCAATTAACCCCCCCAGCGACCCCAATTAACCCCCAGGGACCCCAATTAACCCCCCAGGAACCCCAATTACCCCCCAGGGACCCCAATTAACCCCCAGGGACCCCAATTACCCCCCAACCGCCCCCCCCAAGATGGCGCCGTCGCCATGGCAACCAGAAGCGACGCCACCCCCCCCAAACCGGAAGTGCCGTTTTCCCCGCGCAGCCCCGCTCCACCCCCCGCCTCGTTTCCCTCACCGGGCACAGTCGGCGACCAATCCAAAGCGAAGCCTTCGGTCATGTGACCGCGGAACGTGCAGAGCTCGGGCAGCAGCGCCCCTCCCGGATCGCGCAGGAGGAGCCGCCGCCCCCCCCGCCCGCCGCCGGAAGCTGCGTCATCATCATCATCGTCATCACCGGGGGGCGGGTCCAGCGCGGCCAGCGCGGCCCCCAGCGCCAGCAGCTCCACCTGCCCGCGCTCCGCCCAGGCCGCCGCCACCGGGCCCGCGCCCAGCGCCGCCACCTGCGGACACGGCGCTCAGGGGGACGCGGGGGGACACGAGTGGGGGGGTCGGGGGACCCGGAGCCTGCGCCGCCCGCTTGGTTTCGGCGCTAAAAAGGGACTTCCGGCGCGGGCTCCGCCCCACTTCCGGTTGGCGCGGCAAAGAGGCCATGTTGGGGAGGGCAGGGCTGGTTGTCATAGCGACCTGGCGGCCATATTGGTGCGGTCAGGCCTGGTCACCATAGTGACATTGCGGCCATATTGGTGAGGTCAAGCCCAGTTGCCATAGCGACCCGACGGCCATATTGGTGGAGTCAAGCCCGGTTGCCATAGCAACCTGTCAGCCATATTGGTGAGGTCAATAACAGTCACCATAGCGATCTGGCGGCCATATTGGTGAGGTCAAGCCCAGTTGCCATGGCGACCCCGGCGGCCATATTGGTGAGGTCAAGCCTGGTCACCATAGTGACCTGGCGGCCATGTTGGTGAGGTCAAGCTTGGTCACCATAGCAACCCAGCGGCCATATTGGTGGGGATGGGGGGGGGTTTGGGGCGCAATGGGGGTTTTTGGGGCGCAATGGGGGGATTTGGGGCGCAATGGGGGGTTTTGGGGTGCAAAGGGGGTTACCCGGATGCGGTTGATGGCGCCGTGGTGGGGGGACATGGCGAGGAGCAGCCGGGGCCCTTCGTCCTCATCATCATCATCATCGTCATCGTCGTCGCTGTCCCCCCCCCGCCGGAAACCCGTCAGGTTCTGCATCCGCATCAGCAGCACCCTGGGGGGGGGGAAGATGGGGGGGGGTCAGATGGGGGACACGGGGCGGGGAGGGGACGGGGTGGGGAGGGGGGACCCATGGTGGGGGTCAGGGTGGGTTATGGGGGGTCAGTGCGGTTTGGGGGGGTCAAGGGGGTTATGGGGGGCCAGGGGGGGTCCCTGTGGGTTATGGGGGGTCAGTGTGGGGCTGGGGGGGGTCAGGAGGGTCCCTGTGGGTCTGGGGGGTGTCCCACGGGTAATGGGGGCTCAGGGGGGTTATGGGGGGTCCCATGGGTTATGGGGGTCAGTGTGGGTCAGGGGGTTCTGGGGGGCTCAGGGGGGTTATGGGGGGTTTGGGGGGGTTTTTGGGGTCCCTCACCGGTTGCTGGCGGCCACGGGTCCCTGTGGGTTATGGGGGGTCAGTGTGGGTCTGGGGGGTTATGGGGGGTCAGTGTGGGTCTGGGGGGCTATGGGGGGGTCAGTGTGGGTCTGGGGGTTATGGGGGGGTCAGTGTGGGTCTGGGGGGCTATGGGGGGCTCAGGGGGGGGTCAGGGGGGTTCTGGGGGGGTTCTGGGGGGGTGTTGGGGTCCCTCACCGGTTGCTGGCGGCCGTGGGTCCCTGCGTCCCCGCACAAACTGTCACCGAGAGCGGGAGCTGCTCCCGCCCCTCCCCCAGCGCGTCCCGCACCACGTCCAGGCTCAGGCAGGGCAGCCCTGGGGGAGGGGCCTCGTGGGACACGCCCCCTCGCGAGGCCACGCCCCCCCCACCCTGGCCACGCCCCTTTAGCAGGTCCCACCCCCTCCCTGGTTTGACCCCCGAGCCACTCCCCTTGGCCCCGCCCCCTTGAGCCCCCCAACTCCACCCCCTCTCAGCCCCTCCTGTTCACTTGGCCCCGCCCCTTTCCAGGCTCCACCCCCACCTGACTCCGCCCCCCTCTGTGGCCCCACCCCTTGACCCCCCCCTTATTGACCCCACTTTCCCAGGCTCCACCCCCTCACTTGGCCACGCCCCCTTGACCCCACCCCTCCCCCGCCCTTTCCAGGCTCCACCCCCTCACTTGACCCCGCCCCCCTGACCTCACCCCCCCACACCTCAGGCTCCACCCCCTCACTTGACCCCACCCCCTTGACCCCACCCCCCCGCCCTTGCTCAGGCTCCACCCCACTTGACTCCGCCCCCTCTGTGGCCCCACTCATTGGCCCCACCCCCTTCCACAGGCTCCACCCCCTCACTTAACCCCGCCCCCTTGACCCCACCCCCTCGACTCCACCCCCTCTCAGCCCCACCTGTTCACTTGGCTCCGCCCCTTTCCCAGGCTCCACCCCACCTGACCCCGCCCCCTCTGTGGCCCCACTCATTGACCCCACCCCTTTTCCCAGGCTCCACCCCCTCACTTGACCCCGCCCCCTTGACCACCCGACTCCACCCCCACCTGTTCACTTGGCCCCGCCCCCTTTCCAGGCTCCACCCATTCCATTATGACCCCACCCCCTCATTTGACCCCGACCCCTTGACCCCACCCTTTCTCAGGCTCCACTCCCTCCTGTGGCCCCACCCCTTGACCCCACCCCCCCTTTCCCAGGCTCCACCCCCTCACTTAAACCTGCCCCCTTGACCCCACCCCCCGACTCTGCCCCCTCTCACCTCTTCACTTGGCCCCGCCCCCTTTTCCAGGCTCCACCCCATTCCACTTCGACTCCACCCCCCTCCCTTAACCCCGCCCCTTTCCCGCCTCCTCCTCCATCCCGTTTAACCCCACTAGCACAGCCCCTGGTCCCGTCCCCAACATCCCCGGCCACGCCCCCTCCCATAACCCCGCCCCCTTCCCCATACCGTTTAACCCCAACAGCGCAGCCCCTGGCCCGCCCCTCCCCGGCCCCGCCCCCTCCCGGCCCCGCCTCCTCCCCATCCCGTTTAACCCCAACAGCGCAGCCCCTGGCCACGCCCCCCCCGGCCACGCCCCCTCCCCGCCCCGGCTAAACCCAACAGCGCAACCCCTGGCCCCGCCCCCCCATGGCCACGCCCCCTCCCCCGGCCCCGCCCTCATCCCGTTTAACCTCAATAGCGCAGCCCCTGGCCACGCCCCCTCCCCGGCCCCGCCCCCCTCGGCCCCGCCCCCTCCCCGGCCCCGCCCCCCTTAGCCCCGCCCCTACCGGTTCCCGCGCGGTGGTACATCACATAGGCCTCCTCGTCCATCACCAGCTCCTCGTCGGGCCGCAGCGGCCGCGCCAGCCCGGGCACGTAGACCCGCGGGGACCCCCCCGGGGACCCCCCCGGTGACCCCCCCCCCGGGGATCCCCCCCCCGGCTCCTCCCGCCGCCGCGGCCGCCGCCCGGGCCGCTCGGACACACGGCGCCGCCGCGCCGCCATCGTGCGCTCCGCCGCCTCTTCCGGTGCACGCTCCGCCCCGCTTCCGGTCAGCCAGCGCACGCGGTTCCCCCCCCCCGCCTTCCCGCCCCCGTTGTCATGGAGACGCACTCCCCCCCCCCGCCCTTTTCCCGCCTCGTTGTCATGGAGACTCCCGCCCCCGTTGTCATGGCGACCCCTCCCCCGCCTTTTCCCGCCTGTTGTCATGGCGACGCGCCCCCCAATAGAACCCAATAGACCCCAATAGTCCCCAATAGTCCCCAATAGACCCCAATAGACCCCAACAGACCCCAATAGACCCCAATAGACCCCAATAGTCCCCAATAGTCCCCAATAGACCCCAATAGACCCCAACAGACCCCAATAGACCCCAATAGACCCCAATAGTCCCCAATAGTCCCCAATAGACCCCAATAGACCCCAATAGTCCCCAATAGTCCCCAATAGAATCCAATAGACCCCAATAGACCCCAATAGAACCCAATAGTCCCCATGGACCCCATGGACCCCAATAGACCCCATGAACCCCAATAGAGACCAATAGACCCCAATAGTCCCCAATAGACCCCAACAGACCCCAATAGACCCCAATAGAATCCAATAGACCCCAATAGACCCCAATAGTCCCCAATAGACCCCATGGACCCCAATAGACCCCAATAGACCCCGATAGACCCCAATAGACCCCATACACCCCATGGACTCCATGGACCCCAATAGACCCCAATAGACCCCATGAACCCCAATAGACCCCGATAGACCCCAATAGACCCCAGTAGACCCCAAAAGACCCCAATAGACCCCCATGAACCCCAATAGACCCCAGGGACCCCAATAGACCCCAATAGACCCCATGGACCCCAATAGATCCAATAGTCCCCAATAGACCCCAATAGACCCCAATAGACCCCAACAGACCCCAATAGACCGCAATAGACCCCAATAGACCCCAATAGACCCCAACAGACCCCAATAGACCGCAATAGACCCCAATAGACCCCAATAGACCCCAATAGTCCCCAATAGACCCAATAGACCCCAACAACCCCCGCGGGGTCCTTCAGAAGGGACCCTGGAGTGCCTCACGTACCCCAATCACCCAAGGGCATCACGTCCCGTCCCGGGGGGGGGTCCCCCCGTTTATTGCGCCCCCCGCCCCCCCGCGGCCCCGCAGAAGGCCGGGCCCAGCCCCCGCACGGCGCAGTCGGCGGCCGCCATGGGGCAGGGGGCGCAGCGGCACCCCACGGCCACGGGCACGGCCACCGCGGGGTCCACGCCGGGGGGGCAGCCCCCCAGCAGCCGCCGCTCGTAGCGCACCCCCCCCGAACACGCAGGCGCTCTGCGCCGGCCGCCCCAGCGGGCTGCGGTACACCGGGGCCTGCGGAGGGACCCCGGAGTGCCCCACGGGGCACGGTCAGCCGCCCGGGGCGCGCGGTACCCAACGGACCCCCATAGAACCCCATAGACCCCCATAGACCCCCATAGAACCCCATAGAACCCAATGGACATCAATAGACCCCAATAGACCCCAATAGAACCCAATGACCCCAATAACCCACACCGGGGCCTGCGGAGGGACCCCGGAGTGCCCCACGGGGCACAGTCAGCCGCCTGGGGCGCGCGGTACCCAACGGAACCCCCCGGACCCCCATAGACCCCCATAGACCCCCATAGAACCCAATGGACATCAATAGACCCCAATAGACCCCAATAGAACCCAATAGAACCCAATAGAACCCAATAGAACCCAATGACCCCAATAACCCACACCGGGGCCTGCGGAGGGACCCCGGAGTGCCCCACGGGGCACGGTCAGCCGCCTGGGGCGCGCGGTACCCAACGGAACCCCCCGGACCCCCATAGACCCCCATAGACCCCCATAGAACCCAATAGAACCCAATGGACATCAATAGACCCCAATAGACCCCAATAGAACCCAATAGAACCCAATAGAACCCAATAGAACCCAATAGAACCCAATGACCCCAATAACCCACACCGGGGCCTGCGGAGGGACCCCGGAGTGCCCCACGGGGCACGGTCAGCCGCCTGGGGCGCGCGGTAACCAACGGAACCCCATAGAACCCCATAGACCCCCATAGAACCCCATAGAACCCCATAGAACCCCATAGAACCCCATAGACCCCCATAGACCCCCATAGACCCCCATAGAACCCAATGGACATCAATAGACCCCCATAGACCCCCATAGACCCCCATAGACCCCCATAGAACCCCATAGAACCCCATAGAACCCAATAGAACCCCATAGAACCCAATAGAACCCAATAGAACCCAATAGAACCCATGGACCCCAGTAGAACCTATAGACCTCGATAGACCCCAATAGACCCCAATAGACCCCCATGGACCCCAACAGACCCCCATAGAACCCAATAGACCCCCATAGACCCCAATAGTCTCCAATAGACCCCAATAGACCCCATGGACCCCAATAGAACCCAATAGACCCCATGGACCCCAGTAGAATCCATAGACCCCGATAGAACCCAATAGACCCCAATAGAACCCCATAGACCCCAATAGTCCCCAATAGACCCCATGGACCCCGATAGACCCCAATAGACCCCGATAGACATCAATAGACCCCAATAGAATCCAATAGACCCCGATAGACCCCAATAGACCCCAATAGACCCCGATAGACCTCAACAGAACCCAATAGACCCCGATAGACCCCACGGACCCCAATAGACCCCAATAGACCCCAATAGACCCCACGGACCCCAATAGAACCCAATAGACCCCAATAGTCCCCAATAGACCCCAATAGACCCCATGGACCCCAATAGAACCCAATAGACCCCAATAGACCCCAATAGACCCCAATAGACCCCAATAGAACCCAATAGTCCCCAATAGACTCCAATAGACCCCACGGACCCCAATAGAGACCAATAGTCCCCAATAGACCCCAATAGACCCCAATAGACCCCAATAGAACCCAATAGACCCCAATAGACTCCAATAGACCCCACGGACCCCAATAGAGACCAATAGTCCCCAATAGACCCCAATAGACCCCAATAGACCCCAATAGAACCCAATAGACCCCAATAGACCCCGATAGACCCCACGGACCCCAATAGAGACCAATAGACCCCAATAGAACCCAATAAAACCCAATAGACCCCGATAGAATCCAATAGTCCCCATGGACCCCAATAGACCCCGATAGACCCCGACAGACTCCGATAGAATCCAATAGACCCCAATAGACCCCAATACACCCCAATAGACCCCAATAGACCCCATGGACCCCAATAACTCCCTGAGACCCCCCAATAACCCCCCTGGATACCCCAATAACCCCCATTGTCCCCATTGCCCCCATCGTCCCCATCGCCCCCAATGTCCCCATCACCCCCATTGTCCCCATCGCCCCCATTGCCCCCAATGTCCCCATTGCCCTCATTGTCCCCATGGTCCCCATTGCCCCCAATGCCCCCATTGCCCCCAATGTCCCCATCGCCCCCAATGTCCCCATTGCCCCCAATGTCCCCAATGTCCCCATTGCCCCCATCACCCCCATCGCCCCCAATGTCCCCATCACCCCCAATGTCCCCATTGCCCCCAATGCCCCCATCCCCCCCATTGTCCCCCTGTCCGTCCGTCCGTCCGTCCGTACCCGCGTGCGGCAGAACCCGGCGCACGCCGTGGTCGTCACCGCGCGGCACTGGGGACACTCGTCCTTCTCCAGGGACACCGTCACGTTCACGGGGCCGCACGGGGGGCGCCCCCCGCCCCACACCCCCGGGGGGCCGCCCCACACGTCCGTGGGGCCGCCCCACACATCCATGGGGCGCCCCACGGCTATGGGGAGCACCACGTCCATGGGGCTGCCCCCCACGTCTATGGGGAGCATCACATCCATGGGGCCGTCCCCCACATCTATGGGGCCGCCCCCCACATCCTTGGGGCGCCCCACATCTATGGAGCGCCCCACATCTATGGGTCGCCCCACATCTATGTGTCGCCCCACATCTATGGGTTGCCCCACGTCTCTGGGTCGCACCGCATCTATGGGGCGCCCCACATCTATGGAGCGCCCCATATCTATGGGATGACCCACATCTATGGGGCGCCCCGCATCTATGGGGCCGCCCCACACATCCGTGGGGCGCCCCACGGCGCGGGGGGTCCCCAGGGTCCCCAGCAGCGTCACCAGCACCAGCACCTGCAAAATAGGGGGCAGCCCCATAGATGGGGGTCCCACAGCCCCACAGCCCCATAGCTGGGGGTCCCTATTGGCCCCCCAGCCCCACATCTCCCCACATTTGGGGGTCCCCATTGCCCCCCCAGCCCCACATCTCCCCACATTTGGGGTCCCCATTGCCCCCCCCAGCCCCCCATCTCCCCACATTTGGGGTCCCCATTGCCCCTCCAGCCCCACATCTCCCCACATTTGGGGGTCCCCATTGCCCCCCCCAGCCCCACATCTCCCCACATTTGGGGTCCCCATTACCCTCCCAGCCCCACGTCTCCCCACATTTGGGGGTCCCCATTACCCCCACATCTCCCCACATTTGAGGTCCCTATTGCCCCCCCCAGCCCCACATCTCCCCACATTTGGGGTCCCCATTACCCCCCCCCCAGCCCCACATCTCCCCACATTTGGGGGTCTCATTGCCCCCCCAGCCCCACATCTCCCCACATTTGGGGTCCCCATTGCCCCCCCCAGCCCCACATCTCCCCACATTTGGGGTCCCCATTACCCCCCCCCCAGCCCCACATCTCCCCACATTTGGGGTCCCCATTGCCCCCCCAGCCCCACATCTCCCCACATTTGGGGTCCCCATTGCCCCCCCAGCCCCACATCTCCCCACATTTGGGGTCCCCCCCCTCACCTGCGCTCCCCCCATGGCGCGCGGGTCCCTCGGTCCGTCCCCCCCTTTATCCCCCTCCCCCACCCCCGCTCCCCCCTCCCCCCCAAGGCCGCGGGGGGGGGACCCAGGCGTCCGAGGGACCCAGGCGTCCGGGTCCCCCCCATCCCCCCCCCGCGCCGGTCCTTGGCGCCCCCGCGTGTCCCTGAGCCCGAACTCCTGGGTTCCTCCTCCCCCCCCACCCCCCCTCCCCCCCCCCCCTCCAGGGACCCAGGCGTCCGGGTGACCCACCCCCCCCCCCCCGTATGTATTTATAGGGGGGGTGGGGGAGGGGCGGCCATTTCTAGCGAGGGGGGGGGAGGGGGAGCAGATTCTGCCCCTCCCCCCCCCCCCCCGCCCCGCCCCATTGATGTGGGGCTGCCCCATAAGTGTGGGGGAGGGGAGATTTGGAAGGGGACCCAGGCGTCCGGGTGGCCTTGGATCTATTTATAGGGGGTTGGGGAGACCCCCATAGAGGGGGGAGGGGAAGGACCCAGGCGTCCGGGGGGGGTCTTCATAGTGGACCCAGGCGTCCGGGTGGCCTTGGGTCTGTTTATAGGGGGTTGGGGAGACCCCCATAGAAGGGGGAGGGGAAGGACCCAGGCGTCCGGGCGACCTTCCCAGTGGACCCAGGCGTCCGGGGGGATCTTCAGAGTGGACCCAGGCGTCCGGGTGGCCTTGGGTCTATTTATAGGGGGATGGGAAGACCCCCATAGAGGGGGGAGGGAAAGGACCCAGGCGTCCGGGGGGGGTCTTCAAAGTGGACCCAGGCGTCCGGGGGGTTGTCTTCATAGTGGACCCAGGCGTCCGAGTGTCCTTGGATCTATTTATAGGGGGATGGGAAGACCCCCATAGAGGGGGGAGGGGAAGGACCCAGGCGTCCGGGCGGCCCTCCCAGTGGACCCAGGCGTCCGGGCGGCCCCCCCCCGCCGTGGACCCAGGCGTCCGGGGCCGCCCAGCCCCCCCGTGTCTATTTGTGGGGCGCAGCTGCCGCCGTCGCTCGGCGCCGCCGCCATGGCCGCTCGCTGGGGCCTGATCCTGGGGCTGCTGCTGCTGGGGGGGGCGCGCGGGGACCCCCCCCGTCCCCATGGCAACGGGGACCCCCCCCGCTCCCCACGGCAACAACGGGGATCCCCCCCGTCCCCATGGCAACGGCCTCGAGCCGCCGCCGGGGGGGGGAGGGGGGAGGGGTGGGGGGGAAAGGGGGAGGGGGGGGGCGGGGAAACCCCCCGGCAACATCAGCATCATCATCACCATGGCAACGGGGGTCCCCAAGGTCACCATGGCAACGGGGATCCCCTGGAGCAGCATCATCATCATCACTATGGTAACGGGGGTCCCCAAGGTCACCATGGCAACCGGGACCCCCAGGATCCTCAGCATCGTCACCATGGCAACGGGGACCCCCTGGATCATCATCAGCATCGTCACCATGGCAACGGGGATCCCCAAGGTCACCATGGCAACCGGGACCCCCAGGATCATCATCATCATCATCATCACCATGGCAACAGGGACCCCCAAGATCATCATCCCCATCATCACCATGGCAACGGGGACCCCCAGCATCACTATGGGGACGGGGACCCCCAGGATCATCATCATCATCATCACTATGGCAACGGGGACCCCCAGGATCATCATCATCATCATCATCATCACCATGGCAACGGGGACCCCCAACGTCACCATAGCAACGGGGACCCCCTGGATCACCATCCCCATTGTCACCATGGCAACGGGGACCCCCAGGATCGTCCCCATGGCGACGGGGCCCCCCCCGATGACGACGATGATGATGATGATGACGACATCGAGGCCGAAGGTCGCCCCCCCCGTCCCCACGGCGACCAAGGGCGTTCCCATGGCAACCGGCCCCCCGGCGACCCCCCCGGCCCCCCCCCCGGCTCCGAGGAGGGGGAGGGGGAGGGGCGCAGCTCCGAGGAGGAGGAAGGTGAGGAACGGGGACCCAGGCGTCCGGGAGCGGGGACCCAGGTGTTCGGGAACCAGGGACCCAGGCGTGCGGGGAGGGGACCCAGGCGTGCGGGGACAGGGACCCAGGCGTCCGGGAGCAGGGACCCAGGCATCCGGGGTGGGGGGATATAGGTGTCTATAAGGGGACCCAGGCGTCCGGGATAGGGGGGACCCAGGCGTCCGGGAGCAGGGACCCAGGTGTCCGGGTGAGGGGACCCAGGCGTCCGGGGAGGGGACCCAGGCGTTCGGGGTGGGGGGACCCAGGCATCCGGGGTGGGGGGACTCAGGTGTCTATAAGGGGACCCAGGCGTCCGGGCAGGGGACCCAGGCGTCCGGGCGCCCCGCTGCAGGGAGCGATGAGGATGAGGATGAGGAGGATGATGAGGATGAGGATGAGGAGGACGAGGCCGAAGGGCGATACCGACCCGGCTCCATCTGCCGCTACTGCAGCTTCTGCGCCGTACGACACACGGACACATGGGGACACACGGACACGGGGGACATATGGGGGGACATGGGGGGATATGGGGACACACGGACATGGGGACACACAGACATGGGGGGATATGGGGGGTCAGGGGGATATGGGGGGACATGGGGACACATGGACAGGGGGACATGGGGCGATATGGGGGACACACGGACACGGGGACACACAGACATGGGGGACATGGGGGAACATGGGGGGACATGGGGGACATGAGGACATACGGACATGGGGACACACAGACATGGGGACATGGGGGAACATGGGGGGGACATGGGGACATTGGGGGATATGGGGGGACATGGGGACATGAGGACACACGGACATGAGAACATGGGGGATATGGGGATATGGGGACACACGGACACAGGGACACATGGACATGGGGACATGGAGGGGATATGGGGGGACATGGGGAGATATGGGGACACATGGACACGGGGACACACGGACATGGGGACATGGGGACATATAGGGGGACATGGGGGGATATGGGGACATGGGGACACATGGACATAGGGACACACGGACATGGGGAGAGAGGGACATGGGGACATGGGAATATTGGGACACACGGACATGGGGACACATGGGGGGATATGGGGGGACATGGGGACACACAGACAATGGGACTGGGGGGGACACACGGACACGGGGACAAGGGGACAGGGGGTCAGGGGGATATGGGGGAACATGGGGACAATGGGGACACATGGACATGGGGGACATTGGGGGACATGGGGGGGATATGGGGGGGGCAATGGGGGGATATGGGGGGGTCAGGGGGGATATGAGGGGACATGGGGACACACGGACAATGGGACTGGGGGGACATACAGACATGGGGACACACAGACGGGGGGGACAAGGGGGGACAGGGGGACATGGGGATGGGGGTCAGGGGGATATGGGGACATGGGGACACACGGACATGGGGGGATATGGGGGGATAATGGGGACACATGGACACAGGGACACACAGACACAGGGACGTGGGGCCATGGGGGTCAGGGGCCATGGGGGCAATTGGGGACCCCCTGGGGTTTGGGGTCCCCCCTGACCCCTGACCCCTGACCCCCTGACCCGGTGACCCCTGACCTGTGCCCCCATCCCAGCGCTGCGGGTTGTGCCCCCGCTGCCCCTGCACCGACAGCGACCCCGGGGGGACTTGCGGCCCCTGCCAGGTGACCCCTGACCCCTGACCCCATCGTGACCCCTGACCCCGCCCGGACCCCTGACCCCGCCCTGACCCCTGACCCTGCCGCAACCCCTCACCCCGCCCTGACCCCACTGCGACCCCATTGTGACCCCATGGTGACCCCTGATGCCGTCGCGACCCCACCGTGACCCCACGGTGACCCCTGACCCCCCTGCAACCCCTGACCCCGCCCTGACCCCTGACCCCATTGTGACCCCAGCATGACCCCACAGTGACCCCTGACCCCATTGTGACCCCACCATGACCCCACAGTGACCCCTGACCCCACCCTGACCCCTGACCCCTGACCCCGCCCTGACCCCACTGCGACCCCATGGTGACCCCATGGTGACCCCTGACCCATCGCGATCCCACTGTGACCCCACCGTGACCCCTGACCCCGCCCTGACCCCTGACCCCATAGTGACCCTGCCGTGACCCCTGACCCCATCGTGACCCCTGACCCCATTGTGACCCCACAGTGACCCCATGGTGACCCCTGACCCCCCTGCCAACCCCTGACCCCGCCCTGACCCCACCGTGACCCCACTGTGACCCCTGACCCCCATCATGTCCCCACCATGACCCCTCTGTGACTCCACCGTGACCCCTGACCCCATAGTGACCCCATCGTGACCTCTGACCCCACTGCAACCCCTGACCCCACCCTGACCCCGCAGTGACCCCTGACCCTGCCCTGACCCCACCATGACCCCTGACCCCATAGTGACCCCGCGGTGACCCCTGACCCTGCCACAACCCCATGGTGACCCCTGACTCCACTGCAACCCCTCGGTGACCCTTCGGTGACCCCACGGTGACCCCACTGCGACCCCATGGTGACCCCTGACCCTGGCGTGACCCCACTGTGACTCCTCGGTGACCCCGTGACCCCTGACTGACCCTGTGACCCCTGGCTGACCCTGTGACCCCTCGGTGACCCCTTGGTGACCCCTCGGTGACCTTTGACCCCTCGGTGACCCCGTGTCCCCCCCAGGGCTGCCAGTTCTGCTACTTGTGTCCCCTCCTGTGCGACACGGCCTGCCGGCCCGGTGAGCCCCACAGCGCCCCATAGCGCCCCATAGCGCCCCATAGAGACCCATGGAGACCCATAGAGGACCTATAGATACCCCATAGCGACCCATAGAGACCCATAGATACCCCATAGATACCCCATAGATACCCCATAGAGACCCATAGATACTCATAGAGACCCCATAGAGACCCATAGAGACCTATAGATACCCCATAGAGACCCATAGAGACCCATAGCAACCCATAGCGCCCCATAGAGACCCATAGACCCCCCAAACACCCCCCACAAACTCCCCATAGACCCCCATAGACCCCCCCCATAGACCTCATAGAGCCCCATAGACCCCCCCATAGACCCCCCCATAGACCCCCATAGACCCTCATAGACCCCCCCATAGACCCCCCCCAGAGACCCAACAGACCTCCCATAGACCCCCCATAGAGCCCCATAGACCCCCCCCCCAAACACCCCCCATAGACCCCCCCCCAAAAACCCCATAGACCCATAGACCCCCATAGACCCCCCATAGACCCCCACAGACCCCAATAGACCCCATAGACCCCCCATAACCCCTCCCAGCCCCCCCCAATCCCCATGGGGGTGTGTGTGTGTAGGGGGGGGGGGGTCCCAGCCCCCCAGGCCCCCCCCAACCCCCCCTCCCCCATTTCTCAGGCAGCCTCGTGGACGAGCTCTCGGGGGCTTTGCTGCAGTAAGTACCCCCCCCCTCCCCCCCCCCCCCAAAATTGGGGGGACCCTCCCCACCCCCCCCCCTTTTTGTGACCCCACATTTCACCCCCATCCCTCCCCCCCAGGTCTCTCTCCAGTTTATTTGAGGCTCCGGAGCCCTGAAATCTGGGGGGGGCTGGGGGGGGCCCCCCCCCCCATTTTGCTGCCCCTCCCCCCCCCTTTGCTGCCCCCCCCCCAATTTGTCTGGAAATAAAAGGCCTGAAATGTTCGGGGGGGGTTAATTAAGGGGGTTAATTAATTAATTAGGGGGTTAATTGGGGTCAGTTTGGACCCTCCCCCCCCCAACACATACACCTCAAAATAAGGACCCAGGCGTCCGGGTAGACCCCCCCCCAAAAAAAGGGACCCAGGCGTCCGGGTGAATCCCCACCAATAGGGGACCCAGGAGTTCAGGCACCACCCCCCCTTCCAAAAAAGGGACCCAGGCGTCCGGGCACCCCCACTCGCAACAATGGGGGACCCAGGCATCCGGGTAGACCCCCCCCCCTCCCCCCCCCTCCCAAAAAAGGGACCCAGGCGTCCAGGTGAATCCCCACCAATAGGGGACCCAGGAGTTCGGGCACCCCCCCTCCTCCCCCCAAAAAAGGGACCCAGGCGTCCGGGCGCAGACAGACAGACGGACACGGGTTCCGGTTCATTCACTTTTATCCTTAAAAGGCATTGGGGGGGGGGGGGGGAGGTTTTGGGGGGTCCGAGGGGTTTGGGGGGGTCCGGGGGGGGGGGGCGAGGGGGGGCCCCGGCTATGGGGGGGGCCCTGGAGGGGGCCCTGGGGGGGGATGGGGGAGGGGCCGGACGCCTGGGTCCCTCGTTTGAAAAGGGGGAGGGGCGGGGGGGGGGAAGTTGGGGATCCCACCCCCCCCTCCCCAAATCCAAGAGGGGACCCAGGCGTCCGGGTGCCCCCCCCCAGCTCATCGTGGGGAGTCACAGCTGGGGGGGAGGGACACCCCCAAAATGGGGGGGGGGCATAAATAGGGAGGGGGATCCCCCAAATCTGGGGGGGGGGTGTCATAAATAGGGAAGGAAGCCCCAAAATTGGGGGGGGGGCGGCTCATAAATAAGGGGGGGAACCCCCAAATCTGGAGGGGTCATAAATACAGAGGGAGCACCCCCCAAAATCAAAGGGATCCCCCAAAATCAAAGGGGATCCCCCCAAATCAAAGGGGATCCCCCCCAAATCAAAGGAGAACCCCCCAAATCAAAGGGAACCCCCCAAATCAAAGGGGATCCCCCAAATCAAAGGGGAATCCCCCACTCCAAGGGAACCCCCAAACCGGCGGGGGGGGGGGGGGATCATATATAGGGCAGGATCCCCCCAAATAAAGGGAAACCCCCCCAAAATATGGGGAACCCCCTCCCCAAAATGAAGGGGACCCCCAAATTGTGGGGGTGACTCAGACCAGGGAGCCGGGGGGGGGGGCGGGGGGAGCTGCAGGAATTCGGGGTTCGTGAAGCTGAACCCCTCGAACTCGCTTTGGTCCAGCCCGGCCAGGACCAGCTGGTCGGGGGGGGTGAGGACGGGGGGGGCGCGGGTGAAAAACGGGGTCGAAATTCTCCCCGTTGCGGCCACACTGAGGGGGGGGGGGACCCCAAAATATCGACCCCCCCCAAAACAAAGGGGGAACCAATGGGTATAAAAAGGGGGGGGAAATGGGGATTCGGCAAATAAAAGAGGCGGTAATTGTTACCCCCCCCCACACACCCCCCCCCCCCCCCCAACCCGGCAAAGTGGTATCGCCCGAGTAGCGGGGAGCGGGAAAACGGGACCCGCCAATTGCGGCCGGAAAATGGGGGAGCGCAAAGTGACCCCCCCCCAAAAAACGCGCGAATGAGGACCCCAAAGTGACCCCCCCCATAATGGGGACCCCAAAGGGACCCCCCTCAAAGGACACCAAAAATACGGACCCCCGAAAAGCCCCGGAAAGAGGGAGATGAAAGTGAAGACCCCAAGTCACCCCCCCCCCCAGCAAATGGGGACCCCCCGGAATGATGGTCACAAATGGGGACCCAAAGGGAAACCCCAAAGGGACCCCAAAATGACCCCCCCCCCCCAAATAGGGACCCCAAAAGTGACCCCCCCCCCCAAATAGGGACCCAAAGGGACCCCAAAAGTGACCCCCCCCCCCCAAATAGAGAACCAAAGGGACCCCCCTCAAGGGACCCCAAAATGACACCCCCCCCAAATAGGGACCCAAAGGGACCCCAAAAGTGACACCCCCCCCAAATAAGGACCCAAAGGGACCCCCCCAAATAGGGACCCCAAAAGTGACCCCCCCTCAAATAGAGATCCAAAGGGACCCCAAAAATGACACCCCCCCCCCAAATAGGGATCCAAAGGGACCCCAAAATGAACCCCCCCCCCAAATAGGGACCCAAAGGGACCCCCCCCAAATAGGGACCCCAAAAGTGACCCCCCCCAAATAGGGACCCCAAAAATGACCCCCCCCCCACATTGGGGACCCCAAATTGGGGACACAGACAGAGGGACGGACACACGGACACAGAGAGAGAGAAACGGGGTGAGCGCGGGGGGGGGTTGGGGGTTCGGGGGGGTCAGGGGGGGTTTGGGGGGATCATGGGGGGGGATGGGGGTTCCAGGGGGGTTTTGGGGCTCCAAGGGGGGGGTTGGGGGTTCAGGGGGGTCCTGGGGGGGAATTGGGGGGTCGGGGGGGGTCCTGGGGGGGTTTGGGGTTCCAAGGGGGGGGGTTGGGGGTTCAGGGGGGGTTTGGGGGTTCGGGGGGGGTCCTGGGGGGGATTTGGGGGGTCATGGGGGGGTTTGGGGGTTCAGGGGGGTCCTGGGGTGATTGGAGGGGGGTGGGTGTTTTTTGGGGTTCACTCGCTGGTTTTGGGGCATTTTGGGGCTGTTTTGGGTCATTTTTGGGTCATTTGGGGGGGATTTGGGGGGGGATTTTTTGGGGCATTTTTGGGGTGTTTTGGGGCATTTTCGGGGGATAATTTGGGGGGATTTTGGGGCTGTTTTGGGGTGATTTTGGGGCATTCTGGGGATGTTTTGGGGACTTTTTCGGGGTATTTTTGGGCTGTTTTGGGTGATTTTAGGGGGATTTTTTGGGCCATTTCTCGGCCATTTTAGGTCATTTTGGGCTGATCTTTGGGGGGCACCTCGGGGACCGTTTGGGGGTGACCTGGGCTGATTTTGGGGTGAATCGGGCCATTTTTGGGGGTGATTTGGGGTCATTTTTGGGGGCACACGCACCGCTTTGGGGGTGAAAGATGGCGCCACCTCCAGCCGGTGAATGGGGGATTGGGGGGGGTGTGTAGTTTTGGGGCCATTTCTCGGCCATTTTAGCTCATTTTTGGCTGATTTTTGGGGGGCACCTCGGGGACCCTTTGGGGGTGACCTGGGCTGATTTTGGGGTGAATCGGGCCATTTTTGGGGTGATTTGGGGTCATTTTTGGGGCCATTTGGGATGATTTTGGGGGTGCACGCCAGCACCACCTCCAGCTGGTTACCACGGTGGGGGGGCTGCAGTTTTTGGGCCATGTCTCGGCCATTTTAGCTCATTTTGGGCTGATTTTTGGGGGGCATCTCGGGGACCGTTTGGGGTGATCTGGGCTGATTTTGGGGTGAATCGGGTCATTTTTGGGGGTGATATTGGGTCATTTGTGGATGATTTGGGGTGCATGCCGGCACCACCTCCAGCTGGTGAATGGGGTGGGGTGGGGGGGGGTGTAGTTTTTGGGCCATTTCTCGGCCTTTTTAGCTCATTTTTGGCTCATTTTTGGGAGCACCTCGGGACTGTTTGGGGGTGATCGGGGTTGATTTTGGGGTGAATCAGGCCATTTTTGGGGGTGATTTGGGTCATTTTTGGGGTGATTTGGGGTGATTCTGGGAGTGCAGGGTGGCGCCACCTCCAGCTGGTGACCAGGATGGGGGGGCTGCAGTTTTTGGGCCGTTTCTTGGCCATTTTAGCTCATTTTGGGCTGATTTTTGGGGAGCACCTCGGGGACCGTTTGGGGGTGACCTGGGCTGATTTTGGGGTGAATCGGGCCATTTTTGGGGTGATTTGGGGTCATTTTTGGGGCCATTTGGGATGATTTTGGGGGTGCACACCAGCACCACCTCCAGCCGGTGAGCAGGGTGGGGGGTGTGTAGTTTGTGGGCCATTTCTTGGCCATTTTAGCTCATTTTGGGCTGATTTTTGGGGAGCACCTCGGGGAGCGTTTGGGGGTGACCTGGGCTGATTTTGGGGTGAATCGGGTCATTTTTGGGGGTGATTTGGGTCATTTTTGGGGCCATTTGGGATGATTTAGGGGGTGCACCGCCGGCACCACCTCCAGCCGGTGACCAAGATGGGGGGGGGGGGGGAGGTGTAGTTTTTGGGCCATTTCTTGGCCGTTTTAGCTCCTTTTGGGCTGATTTTTGGGGGGCACCTCGAGGACCGTTTGGGGAGCGGTGGGCCGATTTTGGGTGAATCGGGCGATTTTTGGGGGCGCACGCACCGGTTTTGGGGTGAACGGCGGCGCCACCTCCAAGCGCTCCAGCCGCTCCCAGTCGGTTTGCTGGAAGAACGGATGGAGCCGAACGGCCCGTTCCCCCCCCGGGCCCCCCCCCAGGCGGCGGGACGGCTGCTTGGTCAGGAACTGCGGAACGGGGGGGTCGGGGAGCCAAAATGACCCCAAAAACCCCAAAAAATCACCCCCAAAACCCCCAAAACGACCCAAAATAGCCCCAAAACGACCCAAGATAACCCCAAAAACGACCCAAAATACACCTGAAACGATCCAAAATAGACCCAAAATGACCCAAAAATAACCCAAAAGAGACCCAAAATGACCCCAGAAAACCTAAAAATGACCCCAAAAAATCCTAGAAATGACCAAAATAAACCCCAAATGACCCAAAATACCCCAAAAATGACCCAAAATAGACCCAAAATGACCCAAAAAAACCCCAAAATGACCCGAAAAAAACCCTATATGACCCAAAATACCCCAAAAACGACCCAAAATACCCCCAAAATGACCCAAAATAGCCCCCAAATGACCCAAAATGCCCCAGAAATGACCCAAAATAGACCCGAAACGAGCCAAAATAGACGCAAAATGACCCAAAAAACGCCCAAAATACCCCCAAAATGACCCAAAATAGACCCAAAATGACCCAAAAAAAACCCCCCAAAAAAACCTAAAAATGACCCAAAACGATCCTAGAAATGGCAAAAAAAAAACCCCAAAATGACCCAAAATAGACCCAAAATGACCCAAAGAACCTAAAAATGATCCAAAAAATGGTAAAATGACCCAAAATAGACCCAAAATGACCCCAAAAAACCTAGAAATGACCCCAAAAGGTCCTAGAAATGACCAAAAAAACTCCAAAATGACCCCAAAAAAACCCCAAATGACCCAAAATACCCCCAAAATGACCCAAAATAGACCCAAAATGACCCCCCAAAAAACCCCATAATGACCCAAAATAGCCCAAAAATGACGCAAAATAGACCCCCAAAAAACCCCAAATGACCCCAAAAAACCTAAAAATGACCCAAAAAAAATCCTAAAATCCCCTATTTCGGGTCCCCCC
>NW_027659964.1:0-72500 GCF_963082525.1 Nesoenas mayeri
CGCGGTATTGCCCGCAGACTGGGTTCAGCGTTTCTTTCTCGCTTCGCAGACGCTTTATGGGCCCTTTGGAGTGGGAGGAGCGTTTGCGGTGAGCGGGGCTAGGGACGAGGAGGAGCGTGGGGCCGGCCACTCGTTCCAGGCGCTGCAGTTCTTTTGCTTCTCGCCGTCTTAGGCGCCTCGAGCGGTGAGGGCTGGTGACCGCGCCCGCGGCACGACGCGCCGAACGGAACGCCGTGGAACTTAGCAGGAGGTGGGTGTTTGCGGAAGGGGTCGGCATTTACCCCACGACGCCGTCTGCCTGGACGGCTTAGCGAGCGTGTGTTTTCCCGTGTTCCCGTAGACGCTGAAGAGGAAGCTGGTGCTGCAGGAAGACGGCCCTTGGCGCACGTGGCGTTTTCCTCTGTTGAAGACGGGTTCGGTCCCTGGGCCCTCTGAAAGCTAAGTGGAGGCACGGGGGCTGGGAAGGGGCTGGGAATGGCAGGGACGGGGGGTTTAGTTCTGACAAGGGAAAGGGCCGTCCGGGAACCGTCCCCTTGGCGCGGGTAAAGGGCCCGGGGACCTTTACAGAGCGATGCCAGCGTGTGCCGGGCAGGGCAGCTCCAGCCTGTGTTGTCTGCGTTGTGGCGTAGCTCGGGAAGCCTGCCTTGCGCCTGTCAGACGGTCCTGGGCTCTCGTTGCGTTCGAGGGACACGAAAGGCACCTCGGGTGCCGTCCCGGGATCCGGAACGCCGGTGCCGACCGGCGTAGCGCCCATTGGACGCTGGTTTTCTGGCATCAGCAGCCGAAAGCGTGGAGGGTTCTTGCGTTTCGGCCGTTTCTGGTCAGTGGCGTTTGTGGCGTTGTCCTGGGCTGTGCCGGCAGCCGTGCTCTCTACGCATCCAGTCTCAGGGACTGGAACTTCAAGATGCTGGGAAGAAGTTCTTAGGCGTTGCAGCAGCTTCTCGTCTGGTTGCGCCGCCTCTGCTCGGTTGCGGCGGTGGCGCCGTCTGGTCAGGAGCCGTGACGTTGGGCTCCTTTTTCAGTTGGGGTTGTAGGAGAGGCTCCTCGCCTCACCGCTGCCTCCCCGTAGACGATTGGGATGGATGCCTGTCTAATCTCGGAGCGTCGTTTTCGTTGCGCAGCGTTTTTGGTGCCGTGGCCGTCGCGTGGTCTCTAACGTTGTGTGGAGCGTCGGTCTGCGCGGGTGCGCGTTTGGCTGGGAGCTGCTCTGCCCGGACGCGTGGAGTCAGGGGTGGGCGGACGGAGCTCTGGGAGCCCCCGGTTAATCTGCTGACGCGTTAAATTGCGTAGGCAGAGGTTGTGCGCTCGCCTGGGCCGGAGTAGCCGTGGGCAGGGGAGTGGAGGGTCCCTGCGCAGGCGTTTTAGAGACTCCATGAGAGCTTGGCATGTTATTGCGCAATAGAAAGCAGACCTGTGGGACGGGCAAGCTGTTGATGAGCTGCTGGGTGACTTGCTGCATAACTGGATTTCAGGTGCAGAGGAACGCCTTGGCCCGGAAGAGCGACGGAGGAGGCGAGCTGTGCGCCGTAAGCGGGTGGGTCGGTGCGTGGCGCCGGAGGGAAGCGGTGCCGTGTGGCTCTCGCTGAGCTTGGTGGTTTCTCTGTTTCCTAGGTGTGAAGCGAAGAGGAAAGCTGGGTACCGGCACCGCAGCTCCTCGGGCAAGGTGAGCACGGAGTGCTGGGCTGAAGCGGCAGCTGGTTTCAGGTCCCGTGGTGCTGGTGCAGGTCTGAGCGTCCTTTGGTTGTGTTTTAGAGGCGGTAGCCCAACGTCTCCGTGGTCAACAGCGTGGCAGGCAAAAGCAAGGGGGGCCGGCTGGGCGAGCGGCCCAGGTAAGGGAGGGCGAGATGGGACCGTCTGCGGGCAGGCTGTGTTTTCGGGCGGCGTCCGAGCGCGTGCCTCTGGTTTTGCAGGTGCCGCAGACGAGCTGCGAGGGGCGAAGCCGCAGGCCGGCCGGCAGCCGAGAAGGTGAGGCGGCGGAGGGCGTGGAGGAGCGCGGTATTGCCCGGTGACTGGGTTCATCAGCGTTTCTTTCTCGCTTCGCAGACGCTTTGTGGGCCCTTTGGAGTGGGAGGAGCGTTTGCGGTGAGCCGGGCTAGGGGCGCGGAGGAGCGTGGGACCGGCGACTCGTTCCAGGCGCTGCAGTTCTTTTGCTTCTCGCCGTCTTAGGCGCCTCGAGCGGTGAGGGCTGGTGACCGCGCCCGCGGCACGGCGCGCCGAACGGAACGCCGTGGAACTTAGCAGGAGGTGGGTGTTTGCGGAAGGGGTCGGCATTTACCCCACGACGCCGTCTGCCGGGACGGCTTAGCGAGCGTGTGTTTTCCCGTGTTCCCGTAGACGCTGAAGAGGAAGCTGGCGCTGCAGGAAGACGGCCCTTCGCGCACGTGGCGTTTTCCTCTGTTGAAGACGGGTTCGGTCCCTGGGCCCTCTGAAAGCTAAGTGGAGGCACGGGGGCTGGGAAGGGGCTGGGAATGGCAGGGACGGGGGGTTTAGTTCTGACAAGGGAAAGGGCCGTCCGGGAACCGTCCCCTTGGCGCGGGTAAAGGGCCCGGGGACCTTTACAGAGCGATGCCAGCGTGTGCCGGGCAGGGCAGCTCCAGCCTGTGTTGTCTGCGTTGTGGCGTAGCTCGGGAAGCCTGCCTTGCGCCTGTCAGACGGTCCTGGGCTCTCGTTGCGTTCGAGGGACACGAAAGGCACCTCGGGTGCCGTCCCGGGATCCGCAACGCCGGTGCCGACCGGCGTAGCGCCCATTGGACGCTGGTTTTCTGGCATCAGCAGCCGAAAGCGTGGAGGGTTCTTGCGTTTCGGCCGTTTCTGGTCAGTGGCGTTTGTGGCGTTGTCCTGGGCTGTGCCGGCAGCCGTGCTCTCTACGCATCCAGTCTCAGGGACTGGAACTTCAAGATGCTGGGAAGAAGTTCTTAGGCGTTGCAGCAGCTTCTCGTCTGGTTGCGCCGCCTCTGCTCGGTTGCGGCGGTGGCGCCGTCTGGTCAGGAGCCGTGACGTTGGGCTCCTTTTTCAGTTGGGGTTGTAGGAGAGGCTCCTCGCCTCACCGCTGCCTCCCCGTAGACGATTTGGATGGATGCCTGTCTAATCTCGGAGCGTCGTTTTCGTTGCGCAGCGTTTTTGGTGCCGTGGCCGTCGCGTGGTCTCTAACGTTGTGTGGAGCGTCGGTCTGCGCGGGTGCGCGTTTGGCTGGGAGCTGCTCTGCCCGGACGCGTGGAGTCAGGGGTGGGCGGACGGAGCTCTGGGAGCCCCCGGTTAATCTGCTGACGCGTTAAATTGCGTAGGCAGAGGTTGTGCGCTCGCCTGGGCCGGAGTAGCCGTGGGCAGGGGAGTGGAGGGTCCCTGCGCAGGCGTTTTAGAGACTCCATGAGAGCTTGGCATGTTATTGCGCAATAGAAAGCAGACCTGTGGGACGGGCAAGCTGTTGATGAGCTGCTGGGTGACTTGCTGCATAACTGGATTTCAGGTGCAGAGGAACGCCTTGGCCCGGAAGAGCGACGGAGGAGGCGAGCTGTGCGCCGTAAGCGGGTGGGTCGGTGCGTGGCGCCGGAGGGAAGCGGTGCCGTGTGGCTCTCGCTGAGCTTGGTGGTTTCTCTGTTTCCTAGGTGTGAAGCGAAGAGGAAAGCTGGGTACCGGCACCGCAGCTCCTCGGGCAAGGTGAGCACGGAGTGCTGGGCTGAAGCGGCAGCTGGTTTCAGGTCCCGTGGTGCTGGTGCAGGTCTGAGCGTCCTTTGGTTGTGTTTTAGAGGCGGTAGCCCAACGTCTCCGTGGTCAACAGCGTGGCAGGCAAAAGCAAGGGCGGCCGGCTGGGCGAGCGGCCCAGGTAAGGGAGGGCGAGATGGGACCGTCTGCGGGCAGGCTGTGTTTTCGGGCGGCGTCCGAGCGCGTGCCTCTGGTTTTGCAGGTGCCGCAGACGAGCTGCGAGGGGCGAAGCCGCAGGCCGGCCGGCAGCCGAGAAGGTGAGGCGGCGGAGGGCGTGGAGGAGCGCGGTATTGCCCGCAGACTGGGTTCAGCGTTTCTTTCTCGCTTCGCAGACGCTTTGTGGGCCCTTTGGAGTGGGAGGAGCGTTTGCGGTGAGCCGGGCTAGGGGCGAGGAGGAGCGTGGGACCGGCGACTCGTTCCAGGCGCTGCAGTTCTTTTGCTTCTCGCCGTCTTAGGCGCCTCGAGCGGTGAGGGCTGGTGACCGCGCCCGCGGCACGGCGCGCCGAACGGAACGCCGTGGAACTTAGCAGGAGGTGGGTGTTTGCGGAAGGGGTCGGCATTTACCCCACGACGCCGTCTGCCGGGACGGCTTAGCGAGCGTGTGTTTTCCCGTGTTCCCGTAGACGCTGAAGAGGAAGCTGGCGCTGCAGGAAGACGGCCCTTCGCGCACGTGGCGTTTTCCTCTGTTGAAGACGGGTTCGGTCCCTGGGCCCTCTGAAAGCTAAGTGGAGGCACGGGGGCTGGGAAGGGGCTGGGAATGGCAGGGACGGGGGGTTTAGTTCTGACAAGGGAAAGGGCCGTCCGGGAACCGTCCCCTTGGCGCGGGTAAAGGGCCCGGGGACCTTTACAGAGCGATGCCAGCGTGTGCCGGGCAGGGCAGCTCCAGCCTGTGTTGTCTGCGTTGTGGCGTAGCTCGGGAAGCCTGCCTTGCGCCTGTCAGACGGTCCTGGGCTCTCGTTGCGTTCGAGGGACACGAAAGGCACCTCGGGTGCCGTCCCGGGATCCGCAACGCCGGTGCCGACCGGCGTAGCGCCCATTGGACGCTGGTTTTCTGGCATCAGCAGCCGAAAGCGTGGAGGGTTCTTGCGTTTCGGCCGTTTCTGGTCAGTGGCGTTTGTGGCGTTGTCCTGGGCTGTGCCGGCAGCCGTGCTCTCTACGCATCCAGTCTCAGGGACTGGAACTTCAAGATGCTGGGAAGAAGTTCTTAGGCGTTGCAGCAGCTTCTCGTCTGGTTGCGCCGCCTCTGCTCGGTTGCGGCGGTGGCGCCGTCTGGTCAGGAGCCGTGACGTTGGGCTCCTGTTTCAGTTGGGGTTGTAGGAGAGGCTCCTCGCCTCACCGCTGCCTCCCCGTAGACGATTTGGATGGATGCCTGTCTAATCTCGGAGCGTCGTTTTCGTTGCGCAGCGTTTTTGGTGCCGTGGCCGTCGCGTGGTCTCTAACGTTGTGTGGAGCGTCGGTCTGCGCGGGTGCGCGTTTGGCTGGGAGCTGCTCTGCCCGGACGCGTGGAGTCAGGGGTGGGCGGACGGAGCTCTGGGAGCCCCCGGTTAATCTGCTGACGCGTTAAATTGCGTAGGCAGAGGTTGTGCGCTCGCCTGGGCCGGAGTAGCCGTGGGCAGGGGAGTGGAGGGTCCCTGCGCAGGCGTTTTAGAGACTCCATGAGAGCTTGGCATGTTATTGCGCAATAGAAAGCAGACCTGTGGGACGGGCAAGCTGTTGATGAGCTGCTGGGTGACTTGCTGCATAACTGGATTTCAGGTGCAGAGGAACGCCTTGGCCCGGAAGAGCGACGGAGGAGGCGAGCTGTGCGCCGTAAGCGGGTGGGTCGGTGCGTGGCGCCGGAGGGAAGCGGTGCCGTGTGGCTCTCGCTGAGCTTGGTGGTTTCTCTGTTTCCTAGGTGTGAAGCGAAGAGGAAAGCTGGGTACCGGCACCGCAGCTCCTCGGGCAAGGTGAGCACGGAGTGCTGGGCTGAAGCGGCAGCTGGTTTCAGGTCCCGTGGTGCTGGTGCAGGTCTGAGCGTCCTTTGGTTGTGTTTTAGAGGCGGTAGCCCAACGTCTCCGTGGTCAACAGCGTGGCAGGCAAAAGCAAGGGCGGCCGGCTGGGCGAGCGGCCCAGGTAAGGGAGGGCGAGATGGGACCGTCTGCGGGCAGGCTGTGTTTTCGGGCGGCGTCCGAGCGCGTGCCTCTGGTTTTGCAGGTGCCGCAGACGAGCTGCGAGGGGCGAAGCCGCAGGCCGGCCGGCAGCCGAGAAGGTGAGGCGGCGGAGGGCGTGGAGGAGCGCGGTATTGCCCGCAGACTGGGTTCAGCGTTTCTTTCTCGCTTCGCAGACGCTTTGTGGGCCCTTTGGAGTGGGAGGAGCGTTTGCGGTGAGCCGGGCTAGGGGCGAGGAGGAGCGTGGGACCGGCGACTCGTTCCAGGCGCTGCAGTTCTTTTGCTTCTCGCCGTCTTAGGCGCCTCGAGCGGTGAGGGCTGGTGACCGCGCCCGCGGCACGGCGCGCCGAACGGAACGCCGTGGAACTTAGCAGGAGGTGGGTGTTTGCGGAAGGGGTCGGCATTTACCCCACGACGCCGTCTGCCGGGACGGCTTAGCGAGCGTGTGTTTTCCCGTGTTCCCGTAGACGCTGAAGAGGAAGCTGGCGCTGCAGGAAGACGGCCCTTCGCGCACGTGGCGTTTTCCTCTGTTGAAGACGGGTTCGGTCCCTGGGCCCTCTGAAAGCTAAGTGGAGGCACGGGGGCTGGGAAGGGGCTGGGAATGGCAGGGACGGGGGGTTTAGTTCTGACAAGGGAAAGGGCCGTCCGGGAACCGTCCCCTTGGCGCGGGTAAAGGGCCCGGGGACCTTTACAGAGCGATGCCAGCGTGTGCCGGGCAGGGCAGCTCCAGCCTGTGTTGTCTGCGTTGTGGCGTAGCTCGGGAAGCCTGCCTTGCGCCTGTCAGACGGTCCTGGGCTCTCGTTGCGTTCGAGGGACACGAAAGGCACCTCGGGTGCCGTCCCGGGATCCGCAACGCCGGTGCCGACCGGCGTAGCGCCCATTGGACGCTGGTTTTCTGGCATCAGCAGCCGAAAGCGTGGAGGGTTCTTGCGTTTCGGCCGTTTCTGGTCAGTGGCGTTTGTGGCGTTGTCCTGGGCTGTGCCGGCAGCCGTGCTCTCTACGCATCCAGTCTCAGGGACTGGAACTTCAAGATGCTGGGAAGAAGTTCTTAGGCGTTGCAGCAGCTTCTCGTCTGGTTGCGCCGCCTCTGCTCGGTTGCGGCGGTGGCGCCGTCTGGTCAGGAGCCGTGACGTTGGGCTCCTGTTTCAGTTGGGGTTGTAGGAGAGGCTCCTCGCCTCACCGCTGCCTCCCCGTAGACGATTTGGATGGATGCCTGTCTAATCTCGGAGCGTCGTTTTCGTTGCGCAGCGTTTTTGGTGCCGTGGCCGTCGCGTGGTCTCTAACGTTGTGTGGAGCGTCGGTCTGCGCGGGTGCGCGTTTGGCTGGGAGCTGCTCTGCCCGGACGCGTGGAGTCAGGGGTGGGCGGACGGAGCTCTGGGAGCCCCCGGTTAATCTGCTGACGCGTTAAATTGCGTAGGCAGAGGTTGTGCGCTCGCCTGGGCCGGAGTAGCCGTGGGCAGGGGAGTGGAGGGTCCCTGCGCAGGCGTTTTAGAGACTCCATGAGAGCTTGGCATGTTATTGCGCAATAGAAAGCAGACCTGTGGGACGGGCAAGCTGTTGATGAGCTGCTGGGTGACTTGCTGCATAACTGGATTTCAGGTGCAGAGGAACGCCTTGGCCCGGAAGAGCGACGGAGGAGGCGAGCTGTGCGCCGTAAGCGGGTGGGTCGGTGCGTGGCGCCGGAGGGAAGCGGTGCCGTGTGGCTCTCGCTGAGCTTGGTGGTTTCTCTGTTTCCTAGGTGTGAAGCGAAGAGGAAAGCTGGGTACCGGCACCGCAGCTCCTCGGGCAAGGTGAGCACGGAGTGCTGGGCTGAAGCGGCAGCTGGTTTCAGGTCCCGTGGTGCTGGTGCAGGTCTGAGCGTCCTTTGGTTGTGTTTTAGAGGCGGTAGCCCAACGTTTCCGTGGTCAACAGCGTGGCAGGCAAAAGCAAGGGCGGCCGGCTGGGCGAGCGGCCCAGGTAAGGGAGGGCGAGATGGGACCGTCTGCGGGCAGGCTGTGTTTTCGGGCGGCGTCCGAGCGCGTGCCTCTGGTTTTGCAGGTGCCGCAGACGAGCTGCGAGGGGCGAAGCCGCAGGCCGGCCGGCAGCCGAGAAGGTGAGGCGGCGGAGGGCGTGGAGGAGCCCGGTATTGCCCGGTGACTGGGTTCAGCGTTTCTTTCTCGCTTCGCAGACGCTTTGTGGGCCCTTTGGAGTGGGAGGAGCGTTTGCGGTGAGCCGGGCTAGGGGCGCGGAGGAGCGTGGGACCGGCGACTCGTTCCAGGCGCTGCAGTTCTTTTGCTTCTCGCCGTCTTAGGCGCCTCGAGCGGTGAGGGCTGGTGACCGCGCCCGCGGCACGGCGCGCCGAACGGAACGCCGTGGAACTTAGCAGGAGGTGGGTGTTTGCGGAAGGGGTCGGCATTTACCCCACGACGCCGTCTGCCGGGACGGCTTAGCGAGCGTGTGTTTTCCCGTGTTCCCGTAGACGCTGAAGAGGAAGCTGGCGCTGCAGGAAGACGGCCCTTCGCGCACGTGGCGTTTTCCTCTGTTGAAGACGGGTTCGGTCCCTGGGCCCTCTGAAAGCTAAGTGGAGGCACGGGGGCTGGGAAGGGGCTGGGAATGGCAGGGACGGGGGGTTTAGTTCTGACAAGGGAAAGGGCCGTCCGGGAACCGTCCCCTTGGCGCGGGTAAAGGGCCCGGGGACCTTTACAGAGCGATGCCAGCGTGTGCCGGGCAGGGCAGCTCCAGCCTGTGTTGTCTGCGTTGTGGCGTAGCTCGGGAAGCCTGCCTTGCGCCTGTCAGACGGTCCTGGGCTCTCGTTGCGTTCGAGGGACACGAAAGGCACCTCGGGTGCCGTCCCGGGATCCGCAACGCCGGTGCCGACCGGCGTAGCGCCCATTGGACGCTGGTTTTCTGGCATCAGCAGCGGAAAGCGTGGAGGGTTCTTGCGTTTCGGCCGTTTCTGGTCAGTGGCGTTTGTGGCGTTGTCCTGGGCTGTGCCGGCAGCCGTGCTCTCTACGCATCCAGTCTCAGGGACTGGAACTTCAAGATGCTGGGAAGAAGTTCTTAGGCGTTGCAGCAGCTTCTCGTCTGGTTGCGCCGCCTCTGCTCGGTTGCGGCGGTGGCGCCGTCTGGTCAGGAGCCGTGACGTTGGGCTCCTTTTTCAGTTGGGGTTGTAGGAGAGGCTCCTCGCCTCACCGCTGCCTCCCCGTAGACGATTTGGATGGATGCCTGTCTAATCTCGGAGCGTCGTTTTCGTTGCGCAGCGTTTTTGGTGCCGTGGCCGTCGCGTGGTCTCTAACGTTGTGTGGAGCGTCGGTCTGCGCGGGTGCGCGTTTGGCTGGGAGCTGCTCTGCCCGGACGCGTGGAGTCAGGGGTGGGCGGACGGAGCTCTGGGAGCCCCCGGTTAATCTGCTGACGCGTTAAATTGCGTAGGCAGAGGTTGTGCGCTCGCCTGGGCCGGAGTAGCCGTGGGCAGGGGAGTGGAGGGTCCCTGCGCAGGCGTTTTAGAGACTCCATGAGAGCTTGGCATGTTATTGCGCAATAGAAAGCAGACCTGTGGGACGGGCAAGCTGTTGATGAGCTGCTGGGTGACTTGCTGCATAACTGGATTTCAGGTGCAGAGGAACGCCTTGGCCCGGAAGAGCGACGGAGGAGGCGAGCTGTGCGCCGTAAGCGGGTGGGTCGGTGCGTGGCGCCGGAGGGAAGCGGTGCCGTGTGGCTCTCGCTGAGCTTGGTGGTTTCTCTGTTTCCTAGGTGTGAAGCGAAGAGGAAAGCTGGGTACCGGCACCGCAGCTCCTCGGGCAAGGTGAGCACGGAGTGCTGGGCTGAAGCGGCAGCTGGTTTCAGGTCCCGTGGTGCTGGTGCAGGTCTGAGCGTCCTTTGGTTGTGTTTTAGAGGCGGTAGCCCAACGTCTCCGTGGTCAACAGCGTGGCAGGCAAAAGCAAGGGCGGCCGGCTGGGCGAGCGGCCCAGGTAAGGGAGGGCGAGATGGGACCGTCTGCGGGCAGGCTGTGTTTTCGGGCGGCGTCCGAGCGCGTGCCTCTGGTTTTGCAGGTGCCGCAGACGAGCTGCGAGGGGCGAAGCCGCAGGCCGGCCGGCAGCCGAGAAGGTGAGGCGGCGGAGGGCGTGGAGGAGCGCGGTATTGCCCGCAGACTGGGTTCAGCGTTTCTTTCTCGCTTCGCAGACGCTTTGTGGGCCCTTTGGAGTGGGAGGAGCGTTTGCGGTGAGCCGGGCTAGGGGCGAGGAGGAGCGTGGGACCGGCGACTCGTTCCAGGCGCTGCAGTTCTTTTGCTTCTCGCCGTCTTAGGCGCCTCGAGCGGTGAGGGCTGGTGACCGCGCCCGCGGCACGGCGCGCCGAACGGAACGCCGTGGAACTTAGCAGGAGGTGGGTGTTTGCGGAAGGGGTCGGCATTTACCCCACGACGCCGTCTGCCGGGACGGCTTAGCGAGCGTGTGTTTTCCCGTGTTCCCGTAGACGCTGAAGAGGAAGCTGGCGCTGCAGGAAGACGGCCCTTCGCGCACGTGGCGTTTTCCTCTGTTGAAGACGGGTTCGGTCCCTGGGCCCTCTGAAAGCTAAGTGGAGGCACGGGGGCTGGGAAGGGGCTGGGAATGGCAGGGACGGGGGGTTTAGTTCTGACAAGGGAAAGGGCCGTCCGGGAACCGTCCCCTTGGCGCGGGTAAAGGGCCCGGGGACCTTTACAGAGCGATGCCAGCGTGTGCCGGGCAGGGCAGCTCCAGCCTGTGTTGTCTGCGTTGTGGCGTAGCTCGGGAAGCCTGCCTTGCGCCTGTCAGACGGTCCTGGACTCTCGTTGCGTTCGAGGGACACGAAAGGCACCTCGGGTGCCGTCCCGGGATCCGCAACGCCGGTGCCGACCGGCGTAGCGCCCATTGGACGCTGGTTTTCTGGCATCAGCAGCGGAAAGCGTGGAGGGTTCTTGCGTTTCGGCCGTTTCTGGTCAGTGGCGTTTGTGGCGTTGTCCTGGGCTGTGCCGGCAGCCGTGCTCTCTACGCATCCAGTCTCAGGGACTGGAACTTCAAGATGCTGGGAAGAAGTTCTTAGGCGTTGCAGCAGCTTCTCGTCTGGTTGCGCCGCCTCTGCTCGGTTGCGGCGGTGGCGCCGTCTGGTCAGGAGCCGTGACGTTGGGCTCCTGTTTCAGTTGGGGTTGTAGGAGAGGCTCCTCGCCTCACCGCTGCCTCCCCGTAGACGATTTGGATGGATGCCTGTCTAATCTCGGAGCGTCGTTTTCGTTGCGCAGCGTTTTTGGTGCCGTGGCCGTCGCGTGGTCTCTAACGTTGTGTGGAGCGTCGGTCTGCGCGGGTGCGCGTTTGGCTGGGAGCTGCTCTGCCCGGACGCGTGGAGTCAGGGGTGGGCGGACGGAGCTCTGGGAGCCCCCGGTTAATCTGCTGACGCGTTAAATTGCGTAGGCAGAGGTTGTGCGCTCGCCTGGGCCGGAGTAGCCGTGGGCAGGGGAGTGGAGGGTCCCTGCGCAGGCGTTTTAGAGACTCCATGAGAGCTTGGCATGTTATTGCGCAATAGAAAGCAGACCTGTGGGACGGGCAAGCTGTTGATGAGCTGCTGGGTGACTTGCTGCATAACTGGATTTCAGGTGCAGAGGAACGCCTTGGCCCGGAAGAGCGACGGAGGAGGCGAGCTGTGCGCCGTAAGCGGGTGGGTCGGTGCGTGGCGCCGGAGGGAAGCGGTGCCGTGTGGCTCTCGCTGAGCTTGGTGGTTTCTCTGTTTCCTAGGTGTGAAGCGAAGAGGAAAGCTGGGTACCGGCACCGCAGCTCCTCGGGCAAGGTGAGCACGGAGTGCTGGGCTGAAGCGGCAGCTGGTTTCAGGTCCCGTGGTGCTGGTGCAGGTCTGAGCGTCCTTTGGTTGTGTTTTAGAGGCGGTAGCCCAACGTTTCCGTGGTCAACAGCGTGGCAGGCAAAAGCAAGGGCGGCCGGCTGGGCGAGCGGCCCAGGTAAGGGAGGGCGAGATGGGACCGTCTGCGGGCAGGCTGTGTTTTCGGGCGGCGTCCGAGCGCGTGCCTCTGGTTTTGCAGGTGCCGCAGACGAGCTGCGAGGGGCGAAGCCGCAGGCCGGCCGGCAGCCGAGAAGGTGAGGCGGCGGAGGGCGTGGAGGAGCGCGGTATTGCCCGCAGACTGGGTTCAGCGTTTCTTTCTCGCTTCGCAGACGCTTTGTGGGCCCTTTGGAGTGGGAGGAGCGTTTGCGGTGAGCCGGGCTAGGGGCGAGGAGGAGCGTGGGACCGGCGACTCGTTCCAGGCGCTGCAGTTCTTTTGCTTCTCGCCGTCTTAGGCGCCTCGAGCGGTGAGGGCTGGTGACCGCGCCCGCGGCACGGCGCGCCGAACGGAACGCCGTGGAACTTAGCAGGAGGTGGGTGTTTGCGGAAGGGGTCGGCATTTACCCCACGACGCCGTCTGCCGGGACGGCTTAGCGAGCGTGTGTTTTCCCGTGTTCCCGTAGACGCTGAAGAGGAAGCTGGCGCTGCAGGAAGACGGCCCTTCGCGCACGTGGCGTTTTCCTCTGTTGAAGACGGGTTCGGTCCCTGGGCCCTCTGAAAGCTAAGTGGAGGCACGGGGGCTGGGAAGGGGCTGGGAATGGCAGGGACGGGGGGTTTAGTTCTGACAAGGGAAAGGGCCGTCCGGGAACCGTCCCCTTGGCGCGGGTAAAGGGCCCGGGGACCTTTACAGAGCGATGCCAGCGTGTGCCGGGCAGGGCAGCTCCAGCCTGTGTTGTCTGCGTTGTGGCGTAGCTCGGGAAGCCTGCCTTGCGCCTGTCAGACGGTCCTGGGCTCTCGTTGCGTTCGAGGGACACGAAAGGCACCTCGGGTGCCGTCCCGGGATCCGCAACGCCGGTGCCGACCGGCGTAGCGCCCATTGGACGCTGGTTTTCTGGCATCAGCAGCGGAAAGCGTGGAGGGTTCTTGCGTTTCGGCCGTTTCTGGTCAGTGGCGTTTGTGGCGTTGTCCTGGGCTGTGCCGGCAGCCGTGCTCTCTACGCATCCAGTCTCAGGGACTGGAACTTCAAGATGCTGGGAAGAAGTTCTTAGGCGTTGCAGCAGCTTCTCGTCTGGTTGCGCCGCCTCTGCTCGGTTGCGGCGGTGGCGCCGTCTGGTCAGGAGCCGTGACGTTGGGCTCCTTTTTCAGTTGGGGTTGTAGGAGAGGCTCCTCGCCTCACCGCTGCCTCCCCGTAGACGATTTGGATGGATGCCTGTCTAATCTCGGAGCGTCGTTTTCGTTGCGCAGCGTTTTTGGTGCCGTGGCCGTCGCGTGGTCTCTAACGTTGTGTGGAGCGTCGGTCTGCGCGGGTGCGCGTTTGGCTGGGAGCTGCTCTGCCCGGACGCGTGGAGTCAGGGGTGGGCGGACGGAGCTCTGGGAGCCCCCGGTTAATCTGCTGACGCGTTAAATTGCGTAGGCAGAGGTTGTGCGCTCGCCTGGGCCGGAGTAGCCGTGGGCAGGGGAGTGGAGGGTCCCTGCGCAGGCGTTTTAGAGACTCCATGAGAGCTTGGCATGTTATTGCGCAATAGAAAGCAGACCTGTGGGACGGGCAAGCTGTTGATGAGCTGCTGGGTGACTTGCTGCATAACTGGATTTCAGGTGCAGAGGAACGCCTTGGCCCGGAAGAGCGACGGAGGAGGCGAGCTGTGCGCCGTAAGCGGGTGGGTCGGTGCGTGGCGCCGGAGGGAAGCGGTGCCGTGTGGCTCTCGCTGAGCTTGGTGGTTTCTCTGTTTCCTAGGTGTGAAGCGAAGAGGAAAGCTGGGTACCGGCACCGCAGCTCCTCGGGCAAGGTGAGCACGGAGTGCTGGGCTGAAGCGGCAGCTGGTTTCAGGTCCCGTGGTGCTGGTGCAGGTCTGAGCGTCCTTTGGTTGTGTTTTAGAGGCGGTAGCCCAACGTCTCCGTGGTCAACAGCGTGGCAGGCAAAAGCAAGGGCGGCCGGCTGGGCGAGCGGCCCAGGTAAGGGAGGGCGAGATGGGACCGTCTGCGGGCAGGCTGTGTTTTCGGGCGGCGTCCGAGCGCGTGCCTCTGGTTTTGCAGGTGCCGCAGACGAGCTGCGAGGAGCGAAGCCGCAGGCCGGCCGGCAGCCGAGAAGGTGAGGCGGCGGAGGGCGTGGAGGAGCGCGGTATTGCCCGCAGACTGGGTTCAGCGTTTCTTTCTCGCTTCGCAGACGCTTTGTGGGCCCTTTGGAGTGGGAGGAGCGTTTGCGGTGAGCCGGGCTAGGGACGAGGAGGAGCGTGGGGCCGGCCACTCGTTCCAGGCGCTGCAGTTCTTTTGCTTCTCGCCGTCTTAGGCGCCTCGAGCGGTGAGGGCTGGTGACCGCGCCCGCGGCACGACGCGCCGAACGGAACGCCGTGGAACTTAGCAGGAGGTGGGTGTTTGCGGAAGGGGTCGGCATTTACCCCACGACGCCGTCTGCCGGGACGGCTTAGCGAGCGTGTGTTTTCCCGTGTTCCCGTAGACGCTGAAGAGGAAGCTGGCGCTGCAGGAAGACGGCCCTTCGCGCACGTGGCGTTTTCCTCTGTTGAAGACGGGTTCGGTCCCTGGGCCCTCTGAAAGCTAAGTGGAGGCACGGGGGCTGGGAAGGGGCTGGGAATGGCAGGGACGGGGGGTTTAGTTCTGACAAGGGAAAGGGCCGTCCGGGAACCGTCCCCTTGGCGCGGGTAAAGGGCCCGGGGACCTTTACAGAGCGATGCCAGCGTGTGCCGGGCAGGGCAGCTCCAGCCTGTGTTGTCTGCGTTGTGGCGTAGCTCGGGAAGCCTGCCTTGCGCCTGTCAGACGGTCCTGGGCTCTCGTTGCGTTCGAGGGACACGAAAGGCACCTCGGGTGCCGTCCCGGGATCCGCAACGCCGGTGCCGACCGGCGTAGCGCCCATTGGACGCTGGTTTTCTGGCATCAGCAGCGGAAAGCGTGGAGGGTTCTTGCGTTTCGGCCGTTTCTGGTCAGTGGCGTTTGTGGCGTTGTCCTGGGCTGTGCCGGCAGCCGTGCTCTCTACGCATCCAGTCTCAGGGACTGGAACTTCAAGATGCTGGGAAGAAGTTCTTAGGCGTTGCAGCAGCTTCTCGTCTGGTTGCGCCGCCTCTGCTCGGTTGCGGCGGTGGCGCCGTCTGGTCAGGAGCCGTGACGTTGGGCTCCTTTTTCAGTTGGGGTTGTAGGAGAGGCTCCTCGCCTCACCGCTGCCTCCCCGTAGACGATTTGGATGGATGCCTGTCTAATCTCGGAGCGTCGTTTTCGTTGCGCAGCGTTTTTGGTGCCGTGGCCGTCGCGTGGTCTCTAACGTTGTGTGGAGCGTCGGTCTGCGCGGGTGCGCGTTTGGCTGGGAGCTGCTCTGCCCGGACGCGTGGAGTCAGGGGTGGGCGGACGGAGCTCTGGGAGCCCCCGGTTAATCTGCTGACGCGTTAAATTGCGTAGGCAGAGGTTGTGCGCTCGCCTGGGCCGGAGTAGCCGTGGGCAGGGGAGTGGAGGGTCCCTGCGCAGGCGTTTTAGAGACTCCATGAGAGCTTGGCATGTTATTGCGCAATAGAAAGCAGACCTGTGGGACGGGCAAGCTGTTGATGAGCTGCTGGGTGACTTGCTGCATAACTGGATTTCAGGTGCAGAGGAACGCCTTGGCCCGGAAGAGCGACGGAGGAGGCGAGCTGTGCGCCGTAAGCGGGTGGGTCGGTGCGTGGCGCCGGAGGGAAGCGGTGCCGTGTGGCTCTCGCTGAGCTTGGTGGTTTCTCTGTTTCCTAGGTGTGAAGCGAAGAGGAAAGCTGGGTACCGGCACCGCAGCTCCTCGGGCAAGGTGAGCACGGAGTGCTGGGCTGAAGCGGCAGCTGGTTTCAGGTCCCGTGGTGCTGGTGCAGGTCTGAGCGTCCTTTGGTTGTGTTTTAGAGGCGGTAGCCCAACGTCTCCGTGGTCAACAGCGTGGCAGGCAAAAGCAAGGGCGGCCGGCTGGGCGAGCGGCCCAGGTAAGGGAGGGCGAGATGGGACCGTCTGCGGGCAGGCTGTGTTTTCGGGCGGCGTCCGAGCGCGTGCCTCTGGTTTTGCAGGTGCCGCAGACGAGCTGCGAGGAGCGAAGCCGCAGGCCGGCCGGCAGCCGAGAAGGTGAGGCGGCGGAGGGCGTGGAGGAGCGCGGTATTGCCCGCAGACTGGGTTCAGCGTTTCTTTCTCGCTTCGCAGACGCTTTGTGGGCCCTTTGGAGTGGGAGGAGCGTTTGCGGTGAGCCGGGCTAGGGACGAGGAGGAGCGTGGGGCCGGCCACTCGTTCCAGGCGCTGCAGTTCTTTTGCTTCTCGCCGTCTTAGGCGCCTCGAGCGGTGAGGGCTGGTGACCGCGCCCGCGGCACGACGCGCCGAACGGAACGCCGTGGAACTTAGCAGGAGGTGGGTGTTTGCGGAAGGGGTCGGCATTTACCCCACGACGCCGTCTGCCGGGACGGCTTAGCGAGCGTGTGTTTTCCCGTGTTCCCGTAGACGCTGAAGAGGAAGCTGGCGCTGCAGGAAGACGGCCCTTCGCGCACGTGGCGTTTTCCTCTGTTGAAGACGGGTTCGGTCCCTGGGCCCTCTGAAAGCTAAGTGGAGGCACGGGGGCTGGGAATGGCAGGGACGGGGGGTTTAGTTCTGACAAGGGAAAGGGCCGTCCGGGAACCGTCCCCTTGGCGCGGGTAAAGGGCCCGGGGACCTTTACAGAGCGATGCCAGCGTGTGCCGGGCAGGGCAGCTCCAGCCTGTGTTGTCTGCGTTGTGGCGTAGCTCGGGAAGCCTGCCTTGCGCCTGTCAGACGGTCCTGGGCTCTCGTTGCGTTCGAGGGACACGAAAGGCACCTCGGGTGCCGTCCCGGGATCCGCAACGCCGGTGCCGACCGGCGTAGCGCCCATTGGACGCTGGTTTTCTGGCATCAGCAGCGGAAAGCGTGGAGGGTTCTTGCGTTTCGGCCGTTTCTGGTCAGTGGCGTTTGTGGCGTTGTCCTGGGCTGTGCCGGCAGCCGTGCTCTCTACGCATCCAGTCTCAGGGACTGGAACTTCAAGATGCTGGGAAGAAGTTCTTAGGCGTTGCAGCAGCTTCTCGTCTGGTTGCGCCGCCTCTGCTCGGTTGCGGCGGTGGCGCCGTCTGGTCAGGAGCCGTGACGTTGGGCTCCTTTTTCAGTTGGGGTTGTAGGAGAGGCTCCTCGCCTCACCGCTGCCTCCCCGTAGACGATTTGGATGGATGCCTGTCTAATCTCGGAGCGTCGTTTTCGTTGCGCAGCGTTTTTGGTGCCGTGGCCGTCGCGTGGTCTCTAACGTTGTGTGGAGCGTCGGTCTGCGCGGGTGCGCGTTTGGCTGGGAGCTGCTCTGCCCGGACGCGTGGAGTCAGGGGTGGGCGGACGGAGCTCTGGGAGCCCCCGGTTAATCTGCTGACGCGTTAAATTGCGTAGGCAGAGGTTGTGCGCTCGCCTGGGCCGGAGTAGCCGTGGGCAGGGGAGTGGAGGGTCCCTGCGCAGGCGTTTTAGAGACTCCATGAGAGCTTGGCATGTTATTGCGCAATAGAAAGCAGACCTGTGGGACGGGCAAGCTGTTGATGAGCTGCTGGGTGACTTGCTGCATAACTGGATTTCAGGTGCAGAGGAACGCCTTGGCCCGGAAGAGCGACGGAGGAGGCGAGCTGTGCGCCGTAAGCGGGTGGGTCGGTGCGTGGCGCCGGAGGGAAGCGGTGCCGTGTGGCTCTCGCTGAGCTTGGTGGTTTCTCTGTTTCCTAGGTGTGAAGCGAAGAGGAAAGCTGGGTACCGGCACCGCAGCTCCTCGGGCAAGGTGAGCACGGAGTGCTGGGCTGAAGCGGCAGCTGGTTTCAGGTCCCGTGGTGCTGGTGCAGGTCTGAGCGTCCTTTGGTTGTGTTTTAGAGGCGGTAGCCCAACGTCTCCGTGGTCAACAGCGTGGCAGGCAAAAGCAAGGGCGGCCGGCTGGGCGAGCGGCCCAGGTAAGGGAGGGCGAGATGGGACCGTCTGCGGGCAGGCTGTGTTTTCGGGCGGCGTCCGAGCGCGTGCCTCTGGTTTTGCAGGTGCCGCAGACGAGCTGCGAGGAGCGAAGCCGCAGGCCGGCCGGCAGCCGAGAAGGTGAGGCGGCGGAGGGCGTGGAGGAGCGCGGTATTTCCCGCAGACTGGGTTCAGCGTTTCTTTCTCGCTTCGCAGACGCTTTGTGGGCCCTTTGGAGTGGGAGGAGCGTTTGCGGTGAGCCGGGCTAGGGACGAGGAGGAGCGTGGGACCGGCGACTCGTTCCAGGCGCTGCAGTTCTTTTTCTTCTCGCCGTCTTAGGCGCCTCGAGCGGTGAGGGCTGGTGACCGCGCCCGCGGCACGACGCGCCGAACGGAACGCCGTGGAACTTAGCAGGAGGTGGGTGTTTGCGGAAGGGGTCGGCATTTACCCCACGACGCCGTCTGCCGGGACGGCTTAGCGAGCGTGTGTTTTCCCGTGTTCCCGTAGACGCTGAAGAGGAAGCTGGCGCTGCAGGAAGACGGCCCTTCGCGCACGTGGCGTTTTCCTCTGTTGAAGACGGGTTCGGTCCCTGGGCCCTCTGAAAGCTAAGTGGAGGCACGGGGGCTGGGAATGGCAGGGACGGGGGGTTTAGTTCTGACAAGGGAAAGGGCCGTCCGGGAACCGTCCCCTTGGCGCGGGTAAAGGGCCCGGGGACCTTTACAGAGCGATGCCAGCGTGTGCCGGGCAGGGCAGCTCCAGCCTGTGTTGTCTGCGTTGTGGCGTAGCTTGGGAAGCCTGCCTTGCGCCTGTCAGACGGTCCTGGGCTCTCGTTGCGTTCGAGGGACACGAAAGGCACCTCGGGTGCCGTCCCGGGATCCGCAACGCCGGTGCCGACCGGCGTAGCGCCCATTGGACGCTGGTTTTCTGGCATCAGCAGCGGAAAGCGTGGAGGGTTCTTGCGTTTCGGCCGTTTCTGGTCAGTGGCGTTTGTGGCGTTGTCCTGGGCTGTGCCGGCAGCCGTGCTCTCTACGCATCCAGTCTCAGGGACTGGAACTTCAAGATGCTGGGAAGAAGTTCTTAGGCGTTGCAGCAGCTTCTCGTCTGGTTGCGCCGCCTCTGCTCGGTTGCGGCGGTGGCGCCGTCTGGTCAGGAGCCGTGACGTTGGGCTCCTTTTTCAGTTGGGGTTGTAGGAGAGGCTCCTCGCCTCACCGCTGCCTCCCCGTAGACGATTTGGATGGATGCCTGTCTAATCTCGGAGCGTCGTTTTCGTTGCGCAGCGTTTTTGGTGCCGTGGCCGTCGCGTGGTCTCTAACGTTGTGTGGAGCGTCGGTCTGCGCGGGTGCGCGTTTGGCTGGGAGCTGCTCTGCCCGGACGCGTGGAGTCAGGGGTGGGCGGACGGAGCTCTGGGAGCCCCCGGTTAATCTGCTGACGCGTTAAATTGCGTAGGCAGAGGTTGTGCGCTCGCCTGGGCCGGAGTAGCCGTGGGCAGGGGAGTGGAGGGTCCCTGCGCAGGCGTTTTAGAGACTCCATGAGAGCTTGGCATGTTATTGCGCAATAGAAAGCAGACCTGTGGGACGGGCAAGCTGTTGATGAGCTGCTGGGTGACTTGCTGCATAACTGGATTTCAGGTGCAGAGGAACGCCTTGGCCCGGAAGAGCGACGGAGGAGGCGAGCTGTGCGCCGTAAGCGGGTGGGTCGGTGCGTGGCGCCGGAGGGAAGCGGTGCCGTGTGGCTCTCGCTGAGCTTGGTGGTTTCTCTGTTTCCTAGGTGTGAAGCGAAGAGGAAAGCTGGGTACCGGCACCGCAGCTCCTCGGGCAAGGTGAGCACGGAGTGCTGGGCTGAAGCGGCAGCTGGTTTCAGGTCCCGTGGTGCTGGTGCAGGTCTGAGCGTCCTTTGGTTGTGTTTTAGAGGCGGTAGCCCAACGTCTCCGTGGTCAACAGCGTGGCAGGCAAAAGCAAGGGCGGCCGGCTGGGCGAGCGGCCCAGGTAAGGGAGGGCGAGATGGGACCGTCTGCGGGCAGGCTGTGTTTTCGGGCGGCGTCCGAGCGCGTGCCTCTGGTTTTGCAGGTGCCGCAGACGAGCTGCGAGGAGCGAAGCCGCAGGCCGGCCGGCAGCCGAGAAGGTGAGGCGGCGGAGGGCGTGGAGGAGCGCGGTATTGCCCGCAGACTGGGTTCAGCGTTTCTTTCTCGCTTCGCAGACGCTTTGTGGGCCCTTTGGAGTGGGAGGAGCGTTTGCGGTGAGCCGGGCTAGGGACGAGGAGGAGCGTGGGGCCGGCCACTCGTTCCAGGCGCTGCAGTTCTTTTGCTTCTCGCCGTCTTAGGCGCCTCGAGCGGTGAGGGCTGGTGACCGCGCCCGCGGCACGACGCGCCGAACGGAACGCCGTGGAACTTAGCAGGAGGTGGGTGTTTGCGGAAGGGGTCGGCATTTACCCCACGACGCCGTCTGCCGGGACGGCTTAGCGAGCGTGTGTTTTCCCGTGTTCCCGTAGACGCTGAAGAGGAAGCTGGCGCTGCAGGAAGACGACCCTTCGCGCACGTGGCGTTTTCCTCTGTTGAAGACGGGTTCGGTCCCTGGGCCCTCTGAAAGCTAAGTGGAGGCACGGGGGCTGGGAAGGGGCTGGGAATGGCAGGGACGGGGGGTTTAGTTCTGACAAGGGAAAGGGCCGTCCGGGAACCGTCCCCTTGGCGCGGGTAAAGGGCCCGGGGACCTTTACAGAGCGATGCCAGCGTGTGCCGGGCAGGGCAGCTCCAGCCTGTGTTGTCTGCGTTGTGGCGTAGCTCGGGAAGCCTGCCTTGCGCCTGTCAGACGGTCCTGGGCTCTCGTTGCGTTCGAGGGACACGAAAGGCACCTCGGGTGCCGTCCCGGGATCCGCAACGCCGGTGCCGACCGGCGTAGCGCCCATTGGACGCTGGTTTTCTGGCATCAGCAGCGGAAAGCGTGGAGGGTTCTTGCGTTTCGGCCGTTTCTGGTCAGTGGCGTTTGTGGCGTTGTCCTGGGCTGTGCCGGCAGCCGTGCTCTCTACGCATCCAGTCTCAGGGACTGGAACTTCAAGATGCTGGGAAGAAGTTCTTAGGCGTTGCAGCAGCTTCTCGTCTGGTTGCGCCGCCTCTGCTCGGTTGCGGCGGTGGCGCCGTCTGGTCAGGAGCCGTGACGTTGGGCTCCTTTTTCAGTTGGGGTTGTAGGAGAGGCTCCTCGCCTCACCGCTGCCTCCCCGTAGACGATTTGGATGGATGCCTGTCTAATCTCGGAGCGTCGTTTTCGTTGCGCAGCGTTTTTGGTGCCGTGGCCGTCGCGTGGTCTCTAACGTTGTGTGGAGCGTCGGTCTGCGCGGGTGCGCGTTTGGCTGGGAGCTGCTCTGCCCGGACGCGTGGAGTCAGGGGTGGGCGGACGGAGCTCTGGGAGCCCCCGGTTAATCTGCTGACGCGTTAAATTGCGTAGGCAGAGGTTGTGCGCTCGCCTGGGCCGGAGTAGCCGTGGGCAGGGGAGTGGAGGGTCCCTGCGCAGGCGTTTTAGAGACTCCATGAGAGCTTGGCATGTTATTGCGCAATAGAAAGCAGACCTGTGGGACGGGCAAGCTGTTGATGAGCTGCTGGGTGACTTGCTGCATAACTGGATTTCAGGTGCAGAGGAACGCCTTGGCCCGGAAGAGCGACGGAGGAGGCGAGCTGTGCGCCGTAAGCGGGTGGGTCGGTGCGTGGCGCCGGAGGGAAGCGGTGCCGTGTGGCTCTCGCTGAGCTTGGTGGTTTCTCTGTTTCCTAGGTGTGAAGCGAAGAGGAAAGCTGGGTACCGGCACCGCAGCTCCTCGGGCAAGGTGAGCACGGAGTGCTGGGCTGAAGCGGCAGCTGGTTTCAGGTCCCGTGGTGCTGGTGCAGGTCTGAGCGTCCTTTGGTTGTGTTTTAGAGGCGGTAGCCCAACGTCTCCGTGGTCAACAGCGTGGCAGGCAAAAGCAAGGGCGGCCGGCTGGGCGAGCGGCCCAGGTAAGGGAGGGCGAGATGGGACCGTCTGCGGGCAGGCTGTGTTTTCGGGCGGCGTCCGAGCGCGTGCCTCTGGTTTTGCAGGTGCCGCAGACGAGCTGCGAGGAGCGAAGCCGCAGGCCGGCCGGCAGCCGAGAAGGTGAGGCGGCGGAGGGCGTGGAGGAGCGCGGTATTGCCCGCAGACTGGGTTCAGCGTTTCTTTCTCGCTTCGCAGACGCTTTGTGGGCCCTTTGGAGTGGGAGGAGCGTTTGCGGTGAGCCGGGCTAGGGACGAGGAGGAGCGTGGGGCCGGCCACTCGTTCCAGGCGCTGCAGTTCTTTTGCTTCTCGCCGTCTTAGGCGCCTCGAGCGGTGAGGGCTGGTGACCGCGCCCGCGGCACGACGCGCCGAACGGAACGCCGTGGAACTTAGCAGGAGGTGGGTGTTTGCGGAAGGGGTCGGCATTTACCCCACGACGCCGTCTGCCGGGACGGCTTAGCGAGCGTGTGTTTTCCCGTGTTCCCGTAGACGCTGAAGAGGAAGCTGGCGCTGCAGGAAGACGGCCCTTCGCGCACGTGGCGTTTTCCTCTGTTGAAGACGGGTTCGGTCCCTGGGCCCTCTGAAAGCTAAGTGGAGGCACGGGGGCTGGGAATGGCAGGGACGGGGGGTTTAGTTCTGACAAGGGAAAGGGCCGTCCGGGAACCGTCCCCTTGGCGCGGGTAAAGGGCCCGGGGACCTTTACAGAGCGATGCCAGCGTGTGCCGGGCAGGGCAGCTCCAGCCTGTGTTGTCTGCGTTGTGGCGTAGCTCGGGAAGCCTGCCTTGCGCCTGTCAGACGGTCCTGGGCTCTCGTTGCGTTCGAGGGACACGAAAGGCACCTCGGGTGCCGTCCCGGGATCCGCAACGCCGGTGCCGACCGGCGTAGCGCCCATTGGACGCTGGTTTTCTGGCATGAGCAGCGGAAAGCGTGGAGGGTTCTTGCGTTTCGGCCGTTTCTGGTCAGTGGCGTTTGTGGCGTTGTCCTGGGCTGTGCCGGCAGCCGTGCTCTCTACGCATCCAGTCTCAGGGACTGGAACTTCAAGATGCTGGGAAGAAGTTCTTAGGCGTTGCAGCAGCTTCTCGTCTGGTTGCGCCGCCTCTGCTCGGTTGCGGCGGTGGCGCCGTCTGGTCAGGAGCCGTGACGTTGGGCTCCTTTTTCAGTTGGGGTTGTAGGAGAGGCTCCTCGCCTCACCGCTGCCTCCCCGTAGACGATTTGGATGGATGCCTGTCTAATCTCGGAGCGTCGTTTTCGTTGCGCAGCGTTTTTGGTGCCGTGGCCGTCGCGTGGTCTCTAACGTTGTGTGGAGCGTCGGTCTGCGCGGGTGCGCGTTTGGCTGGGAGCTGCTCTGCCCGGACGCGTGGAGTCAGGGGTGGGCGGACGGAGCTCTGGGAGCCCCCGGTTAATCTGCTGACGCGTTAAATTGCGTAGGCAGAGGTTGTGCGCTCGCCTGGGCCGGAGTAGCCGTGGGCAGGGGAGTGGAGGGTCCCTGCGCAGGCGTTTTAGAGACTCCATGAGAGCTTGGCATGTTATTGCGCAATAGAAAGCAGACCTGTGGGACGGGCAAGCTGTTGATGAGCTGCTGGGTGACTTGCTGCATAACTGGATTTCAGGTGCAGAGGAACGCCTTGGCCCGGAAGAGCGACGGAGGAGGCGAGCTGTGCGCCGTAAGCGGGTGGGTCGGTGCGTGGCGCCGGAGGGAAGCGGTGCCGTGTGGCTCTCGCTGAGCTTGGTCGTTTCTCTGTTTTCTAGGTGTGAAGCGAAGAGGAAAGCTGGGTACCGGCACCGCAGTTCCTCGGGCAAGGTGAGCACGGAGTGCTGGGCTGAAGCGGCAGCTGGTTTCAGGTCCCGTGGTGCTGGTGCAGGTCTGAGCGTCCTTTGGTTGTGTTTTAGAGGCAGTAGCCCAACGTCTCCGTGGTCAACAGCGTGGCAGGCAAAAGCAAGGACGGCCGGCTGGGCGAGCGGCCCAGGTAAGGGAGGGCGAGATGGGACCGTCTGCGGGCAGGCTGTGTTTTCGGGCGGCGTCCGAGCGCGTGCCTCTGGTTTTGCAGGTGCCGCAGACGAGCTGCGAGGGGCGAAGCCGCAGGCCGGCCGGCAGCCGAGAAGGTGAGGCGGCGGAGGGCGTGGAGGAGCGCGGTATTGCCCGCAGACTGGGTTCAGCGTTTCTTTCTCGCTTCGCAGACGCTTTGTGGGCCCTTTGGAGTGGGAGGAGCGTTTGCGGTGAGCCGGGCTAGGGACGAGGAGGAGCGTGGGGCCGGCCACTCGTTCCAGGCGCTGCAGTTCTTTTGCTTCTCGCCGTCTTAGGCGCCTCGAGCGGTGAGGGCTGGTGACCGCGCCCGCGGCACGACGCGCCGAACGGAACGCCGTGGAACTTAGCAGGAGGTGGGTGTTTGCGGAAGGGGTCGGCATTTACCCCACGACGCCGTCTGCCGGGACGGCTTAGCGAGCGTGTGTTTTCCCGTGTTCCCGTAGACGCTGAATAGGAAGCTGGCGCTGCAGGAAGACGACCCTTCGCGCACGTGGCGTTTTCCTCTGTTGAAGACGGGTTCGGTCCCTGGGCCCTCTGAAAGCTAAGTGGAGGCACGGGGGCTGGGAAGGGGCTAGGAATGGCAGGGACGGGGGGTTTAGTTCTGACAAGGGAAAGGGCCGTCCGGGAACCGTCCCCTTGGCGCGGGTAAAGGGCCCGGGGACCTTTACAGAGCGATGCCAGCGTGTGCCGGGCAGGGCAGCTCCAGCCTGTGTTGTCTGCGTTGTGGCGTAGCTCGGGAAGCCTGCCTTGCGCCTGTCAGACGGTCCTGGGCTCTCGTTGCGTTCGAGGGACACGAAAGGCACCTCGGGTGCCGTCCCGGGATCCGCAACGCCGGTGCCGACCGGCGTAGCGCCCATTGGACGCTGGTTTTCTGGCATGAGCAGCGGAAAGCGTGGAGGGTTCTTGCGTTTCGGCCGTTTCTGGTCAGTGGCGTTTGTGGCGTTGTCCTGGGCTGTGCCGGCAGCCGTGCTCTCTACGCATCCAGTCTCAGGGACTGGAACTTCAAGATGCTGGGAAGAAGTTCTTAGGCGTTGCAGCAGCTTCTCGTCTGGTTGCGCCGCCTCTGCTCGGTTGCGGCGGTGGCGCCGTCTGGTCAGGAGCCGTGACGTTGGGCTCCTTTTTCAGTTGGGGTTGTAGGAGAGGCTCCTCGCCTCACCGCTGCCTCCCCGTAGACGATTTGGATGGATGCCTGTCTAATCTCGGAGCGTCGTTTTCGTTGCGCAGCGTTTTTGGTGCCGTGGCCGTCGCGTGGTCTCTAACGTTGTGTGGAGCGTCGGTCTGCGCGGGTGCGCGTTTGGCTGGGAGCTGCTCTGCCCGGACGCGTGGAGTCAGGGGTGGGCGGACGGAGCTCTGGGAGCCCCCGGTTAATCTGCTGACGCGTTAAATTGCGTAGGCAGAGGTTGTGCGCTCGCCTGGGCCGGAGTAGCCGTGGGCAGGGGAGTGGAGGGTCCCTGCGCAGGCGTTTTAGAGACTCCATGAGAGCTTGGCATGTTATTGCGCAATAGAAAGCAGACCTGTGGGACGGGCAAGCTGTTGATGAGCTGCTGGGTGACTTGCTGCATAACTGGATTTCAGGTGCAGAGGAACGCCTTGGCCCGGAAGAGCGACGGAGGAGGCGAGCTGTGCGCCGTAAGCGGGTGGGTCGGTGCGTGGCGCCGGAGGGAAGCGGTGCCGTGTGGCTCTCGCTGAGCTTGGTGGTTTCTCTGTTTCCTAGGTGTGAAGCGAAGAGGAAAGCTGGGTACCGGCACCGCAGCTCCTCGGGCAAGGTGAGCACGGAGTGCTGGGCTGAAGCGGCAGCTGGTTTCAGGTCCCGTGGTGCTGGTGCAGGTCTGAGCGTCCTTTGGTTGTGTTTTAGAGGCGGTAGCCCAACGTCTCCGTGGTCAACAGCGTGGCAGGCAAAAGCAAGGGCGGCCGGCTGGGCGAGCGGCCCAGGTAAGGGAGGGCGAGATGGGACCGTCTGCGGGCAGGCTGTGTTTTCGGGCGGCGTCCGAGCGCGTGCCTCTGGTTTTGCAGGTGCCGCAGACGAGCTGCGAGGAGCGAAGCCGCAGGCGGGCCGGCAGCCGAGAAGGTGAGGCGGCGGAGGGCGTGGAGGAGCGCGGTATTGCCCGCAGACTGGGTTCAGCGTTTCTTTCTCGCTTCGCAGACGCTTTGTGGGCCCTTTGGAGTGGGAGGATCGTTTGCGGTGAGCCGGGCTAGGGACGAGGAGGAGCGTGGGGCCGGCCACTCGTTCCAGGCGCTGCAGTTCTTTTGCTTCTCGCCGTCTTAGGCGCCTCGAGCGGTGAGGGCTGGTGACCGCGCCCGCGGCACGACGCGCCGAACGGAACGCCGTGGAACTTAGCAGGAGGTGGGTGTTTGCGGAAGGGGTCGGCGTTTACCCCACGACGCCGTCTGCCGGGACGGCTTAGCGAGCGTGTGTTTTCCCGTGTTCCCGTAGACGCTGAAGAGGAAGCTGGCGCTGCAGGAAGACGGCCCTTCGCGCACGTGGCGTTTTCCTCTGTTGAAGACGGGTTCGGTCCCTGGGCCCTCTGAAAGCTAAGTGGAGGCACGGGGGCTGGGAATGGCAGGGACGGGGGGTTTAGTTCTGACAAGGGAAAGGGCCGTCCGGGAACCGTCCCCTTGGCGCGGGTAAAGGGCCCGGGGACCTTTACAGAGCGATGCCAGCGTGTGCCGGGCAGGGCAGCTCCAGCCTGTGTTGTCTGCGTTGTGGCGTAGCTCGGGAAGCCTGCCTTGCGCCTGTCAGACGGTCCTGGGCTCTCGTTGCGTTCGAGGGACACGAAAGGCACCTCGGGTGCCGTCCCGGGATCCGCAACGCCGGTGCCGACCGGCGTAGCGCCCATTGGACGCTGGTTTTCTGGCATCAGCAGCGGAAAGCGTGGAGGGTTCTTGCGTTTCGGCCGTTTCTGGTCAGTGGCGTTTGTGGCGTTGTCCTGGGCTGTGCCGGCAGCCGTGCTCTCTACGCATCCAGTCTCAGGGACTGGAACTTCAAGATGCTGGGAAGAAGTTCTTAGGCGTTGCAGCAGCTTCTCGTCTGGTTGCGCCGCCTCTGCTCGGTTGCGGCGGTGGCGCCGTCTGGTCAGGAGCCGTGACGTTGGGCTCCTTTTTCAGTTGGGGTTGTAGGAGAGGCTCCTCGCCTCACCGCTGCCTCCCCGTAGACGATTTGGATGGATGCCTGTCTAATCTCGGAGCGTCGTTTTCGTTGCGCAGCGTTTTTGGTGCCGTGGCCGTCGCGTGGTCTCTAACGTTGTGTGGAGCGTCGGTCTGCGCGGGTGCGCGTTTGGCTGGGAGCTGCTCTGCCCGGACGCGTGGAGTCAGGGGTGGGCGGACGGAGCTCTGGGAGCCCCCGGTTAATCTGCTGACGCGTTAAATTGCGTAGGCAGAGGTTGTGCGCTCGCCTGGGCCGGAGTAGCCGTGGGCAGGGGAGTGGAGGGTCCCTGCGCAGGCGTTTTAGAGACTCCATGAGAGCTTGGCATGTTATTGCGCAATAGAAAGCAGACCTGTGGGACGGGCAAGCTGTTGATGAGCTGCTGGGTGACTTGCTGCATAACTGGATTTCAGGTGCAGAGGAACGCCTTGGCCCGGAAGAGCGACGGAGGAGGCGAGCTGTGCGCCGTAAGCGGGTGGGTCGGTGCGTGGCGCCGGAGGGAAGCGGTGCCGTGTGGCTCTCGCTGAGCTTGGTGGTTTCTCTGTTTCCTAGGTGTGAAGCGAAGAGGAAAGCTGGGTACCGGCACCGCAGCTCCTCGGGCAAGGTGAGCATGGAGTGCTGGGCTGAAGCGGCAGCTGGTTTCAGGTCCCGTGGTGCTGGTGCAGGTCTGAGCGTCCTTTGGTTGTGTTTTAGAGGCGGTAGCCCAACGTCTCCGTGGTCAACAGCGTGGCAGGCAAAAGCAAGGGCGGCCGGCTGGGCGAGCGGCCCAGGTAAGGGAGGGCGAGATGGGACCGTCTGCGGGCAGGCTGTGTTTTCGGGCGGCGTCCGAGCGCGTGCCTCTGGTTTTGCAGGTGCCGCAGACGAGCTGCGAGGAGCGAAGCCGCAGGCGGGCCGGCAGCCGAGAAGGTGAGGCGGCGGAGGGCGTGGAGGAGCGCGGTATTGCCCGCAGACTGGGTTCAGCGTTTCTTTCTCGCTTCGCAGACGCTTTGTGGGCCCTTTGGAGTGGGAGGATCGTTTGCGGTGAGCCGGGCTAGGGACGAGGAGGAGCGTGGGGCCGGCCACTCGTTCCAGGCGCTGCAGTTCTTTTGCTTCTCGCCGTCTTAGGCGCCTCGAGCGGTGAGGGCTGGTGACCGCGCCCGCGGCACGACGCGCCGAACGGAACGCCGTGGAACTTAGCAGGAGGTGGGTGTTTGCGGAAGGGGTCGGCGTTTACCCCACGACGCCGTCTGCCGGGACGGCTTAGCGAGCGTGTGTTTTCCCGTGTTCCCGTAGACGCTGAAGAGGAAGCTGGCGCTGCAGGAAGACGGCCCTTCGCGCACGTGGCGTTTTCCTCTGTTGAAGACGGGTTCGGTCCCTGGGCCCTCTGAAAGCTAAGTGGAGGCACGGGGGCTGGGAATGGCAGGGACGGGGGGTTTAGTTCTGACAAGGGAAAGGGCCGTCCGGGAACCGTCCCCTTGGCGCGGGTAAAGGGCCCGGGGACCTTTACAGAGCGATGCCAGCGTGTGCCGGGCAGGGCAGCTCCAGCCTGTGTTGTCTGCGTTGTGGCGTAGCTCGGGAAGCCTGCCTTGCGCCTGTCAGACGGTCCTGGGCTCTCGTTGCGTTCGAGGGACACGAAAGGCACCTCGGGTGCCGTCCCGGGATCCGCAACGCCGGTGCCGACCGGCGTAGCGCCCATTGGACGCTGGTTTTCTGGCATCAGCAGCGGAAAGCGTGGAGGGTTCTTGCGTTTCGGCCGTTTCTGGTCAGTGGCGTTTGTGGCGTTGTCCTGGGCTGTGCCGGCAGCCGTGCTCTCTACGCATCCAGTCTCAGGGACTGGAACTTCAAGATGCTGGGAAGAAGTTCTTAGGCGTTGCAGCAGCTTCTCGTCTGGTTGCGCCGCCTCTGCTCGGTTGCGGCGGTGGCGCCGTCTGGTCAGGAGCCGTGACGTTGGGCTCCTTTTTCAGTTGGGGTTGTAGGAGAGGCTCCTCGCCTCACCGCTGCCTCCCCGTAGACGATTTGGATGGATGCCTGTCTAATCTCGGAGCGTCGTTTTCGTTGCGCAGCGTTTTTGGTGCCGTGGCCGTCGCGTGGTCTCTAACGTTGTGTGGAGCGTCGGTCTGCGCGGGTGCGCGTTTGGCTGGGAGCTGCTCTGCCCGGACGCGTGGAGTCAGGGGTGGGCGGACGGAGCTCTGGGAGCCCCCGGTTAATCTGCTGACGCGTTAAATTGCGTAGGCAGAGGTTGTGCGCTCGCCTGGGCCGGAGTAGCCGTGGGCAGGGGAGTGGAGGGTCCCTGCGCAGGCGTTTTAGAGACTCCATGAGAGCTTGGCATGTTATTGCGCAATAGAAAGCAGACCTGTGGGACGGGCAAGCTGTTGATGAGCTGCTGGGTGACTTGCTGCATAACTGGATTTCAGGTGCAGAGGAACGCCTTGGCCCGGAAGAGCGACGGAGGAGGCGAGCTGTGCGCCGTAAGCGGGTGGGTCGGTGCGTGGCGCCGGAGGGAAGCGGTGCCGTGTGGCTCTCGCTGAGCTTGGTGGTTTCTCTGTTTCCTAGGTGTGAAGCGAAGAGGAAAGCTGGGTACCGGCACCGCAGCTCCTCGGGCAAGGTGAGCACGGAGTGCTGGGCTGAAGCGGCAGCTGGTTTCAGGTCCCGTGGTGCTGGTGCAGGTCTGAGCGTCCTTTGGTTGTGTTTTAGAGGCGGTAGCCCAACGTCTCCGTGGTCAACAGCGTGGCAGGCAAAAGCAAGGGCGGCCGGCTGGGCGAGCGGCCCAGGTAAGGGAGGGCGAGATGGGACCGTCTGCGGGCAGGCTGTGTTTTCGGGCGGCGTCCGAGCGCGTGCCTCTGGTTTTGCAGGTGCCGCAGACGAGCTGCGAGGAGCGAAGCCGCAGGCCGGCCGGCAGCCGAGAAGGTGAGGCGGCGGAGGGCGTGGAGGAGCGCGGTATTGCCCGCAGACTGGGTTCAGCGTTTCTTTCTCGCTTCGCAGACGCTTTGTGGGCCCTTTGGAGTGGGAGGAGCGTTTACGGTGAGCCGGGCTAGGGACGAGGAGGAGCGTGGGGCCGGCCACTCGTTCCAGGCGCTGCAGTTCTTTTGCTTCTCGCCGTCTTAGGCGCCTCGAGCGGTGAGGGCTGGTGACCGCGCCCGCGGCACGACGCGCCGAACGGAACGCCGTGGAACTTAGCAGGAGGTGGGTGTTTGCGGAAGGGGTCGGCATTTACCCCACGACGCCGTCTGCCGGGACGGCTTAGCGAGCGTGTGTTTTCCCGTGTTCCCGTAGACGCTGAAGAGGAAGCTGGCGCTGCAGGAAGACGGCCCTTCGCGCACGTGGCGTTTTCCTCTGTTGAAGACGGGTTCGGTCCCTGGGCCCTCTGAAAGCTAAGTGGAGGCACGGGGGCTGGGAAGGGGCTGGGAATGGCAGGGACGGGGGGTTTAGTTCTGACAAGGGAAAGGGCCGTCCGGGAACCGTCCCCTTGGCGCGGGTAAAGGGCCCGGGGACCTTTACAGAGCGATGCCAGCGTGTGCCGGGCAGGGCAGCTCCAGCCTGTGTTGTCTGCGTTGTGGCGTAGCTCGGGAAGCCTGCCTTGCGCCTGTCAGACGGTCCTGGGCTCTCGTTGCGTTCGAGGGACACGAAAGGCACCTCGGGTGCCGTCCCGGGATCCGCAACGCCGGTGCCGACCGGCGTAGCGCCCATTGGACGCTGGTTTTCTGGCATGAGCAGCGGAAAGCGTGGAGGGTTCTTGCGTTTCGGCCGTTTCTGGTCAGTGGCGTTTGTGGCGTTGTCCTGGGCTGTGCCGGCAGCCGTGCTCTCTACGCATCCAGTCTCAGGGACTGGAACTTCAAGATGCTGGGAAGAAGTTCTTAGGCGTTGCAGCAGCTTCTCGTCTGGTTGCGCCGCCTCTGCTCGGTTGCGGCGGTGGCGCCGTCTGGTCAGGAGCCGTGACGTTGGGCTCCTTTTTCAGTTGGGGTTGTAGGAGAGGCTCCTCGCCTCACCGCTGCCTCCCCGTAGACGATTTGGATGGATGCCTGTCTAATCTCGGAGCGTCGTTTTCGTTGCGCAGCGTTTTTGGTGCCGTGGCCGTCGCGTGGTCTCTAACGTTGTGTGGAGCGTCGGTCTGCGCGGGTGCGCGTTTGGCTGGGAGCTGCTCTGCCCGGACGCGTGGAGTCAGGGGTGGGCGGACGGAGCTCTGGGAGCCCCCGGTTAATCTGCTGACGCGTTAAATTGCGTAGGCAGAGGTTGTGCGCTCGCCTGGGCCGGAGTAGCCGTGGGCAGGGGAGTGGAGGGTCCCTGCGCAGGCGTTTTAGAGACTCCATGAGAGCTTGGCATGTTATTGCGCAATAGAAAGCAGACCTGTGGGACGGGCAAGCTGTTGATGAGCTGCTGGGTGACTTGCTGCATAACTGGATTTCAGGTGCAGAGGAACGCCTTGGCCCGGAAGAGCGACGGAGGAGGCGAGCTGTGCGCCGTAAGCGGGTGGGTCGGTGCGTGGCGCCGGAGGGAAGCGGTGCCGTGTGGCTCTCGCTGAGCTTGGTGGTTTCTCTGTTTCCTAGGTGTGAAGCGAAGAGGAAAGCTGGGTACCGGCACCGCAGCTCCTCGGGCAAGGTGAGCACGGAGTGCTGGGCTGAAGCGGCAGCTGGTTTCAGGTCCCGTGGTGCTGGTGCAGGTCTGAGCGTCCTTTGGTTGTGTTTTAGAGGCGGTAGCCCAACGTCTCCGTGGTCAACAGCGTGGCAGGCAAAAGCAAGGGCGGCCGGCTGGGCGAGCGGCCCAGGTAAGGGAGGGCGAGATGGGACCGTCTGCGGGCAGGCTGTGTTTTCGGGCGGCGTCCGAGCGCGTGCCTCTGGTTTTGCAGGTGCCGCAGACGAGCTGCGAGGAGCGAAGCCGCAGGCCGGCCGGCAGCCGAGAAGGTGAGGCGGCGGAGGGCGTGGAGGAGCGCGGTATTGCCCGCAGACTGGGTTCAGCGTTTCTTTCTCGCTTCGCAGACGCTTTGTGGGCCCTTTGGAGTGGGAGGAGCGTTTGCGGTGAGCCGGGCTAGGGACGAGGAGGAGCGTGGGGCCGGCCACTCGTTCCAGGCGCTGCAGTTCTTTTGCTTCTCGCCGTCTTAGGCGCCTCGAGCGGTGAGGGCTGGTGACCGCGCCCGCGGCACGACGCGCCGAACGGAACGCCGTGGAACTTAGCAGGAGGTGGGTGTTTGCGGAAGGGGTCGGCGTTTACCCCACGACGCCGTCTGCCGGGACGGCTTAGCGAGCGTGTGTTTTCCCGTGTTCCCGTAGACGCTGAAGAGGAAGCTGGCGCTGCAGGAAGACGGCCCTTCGCGCACGTGGCGTTTTCCTCTGTTGAAGACGGGTTCGGTCCCTGGGCCCTCTGAAAGCTAAGTGGAGGCACGGGGGCTGGGAAGGGGCTGGGAATGGCAGGGACGGGGGGTTTAGTTCTGACAAGGGAAAGGGCCGTCCGGGAACCGTCCCCTTGGCGTGGGTAAAGGGCCCGGGGACCTTTACAGAGCGATGCCAGCGTGTGCCGGGCAGGGCAGCTCCAGCCTGTGTTGTCTGCGTTGTGGCGTAGCTCGGGAAGCCTGCCTTGCGCCTGTCAGACGGTCCTGGGCTCTTGTTGCGTTCGAGGGACACGAAAGGCACCTCGGGTGCCGTCCCGGGATCCGCAACGCCGGTGCCGACCGGCGTAGCGCCCATTGGACGCTGGTTTTCTGGCATGAGCAGCGGAAAGCGTGGAGGGTTCTTGCGTTTCGGCCGTTTCTGGTCAGTGGCGTTTGTGGCGTTGTCCTGGGCTGTGCCGGCAGCCGTGCTCTCTACGCATCCAGTCTCAGGGACTGGAACTTCAAGATGCTGGGAAGAAGTTCTTAGGCGTTGCAGCAGCTTCTCGTCTGGTTGCGCCGCCTCTGCTCGGTTGCGGCGGTGGCGCCGTCTGGTCAGGAGCCGTGACGTTGGGCTCCTTTTTCAGTTGGGGTTGTAGGAGAGGCTCCTCGCCTCACCGCTGCCTCCCCGTAGACGATTTGGATGGATGCCTGTCTAATCTCGGAGCGTCGTTTTCGTTGCGCAGCGTTTTTGGTGCCGTGGCCGTCGCGTGGTCTCTAACGTTGTGTGGAGCGTCGGTCTGCGCGGGTGCGCGTTTGGCTGGGAGCTGCTCTGCCCGGACGCGTGGAGTCAGGGGTGGGCGGACGGAGCTCTGGGAGCCCCCGGTTAATCTGCTGACGCGTTAAATTGCGTAGGCAGAGGTTGTGCGCTCGCCTGGGCCGGAGTAGCCGTGGGCAGGGGAGTGGAGGGTCCCTGCGCAGGCGTTTTAGAGACTCCATGAGAGCTTGGCATGTTATTGCGCAATAGAAAGCAGACCTGTGGGACGGGCAAGCTGTTGATGAGCTGCTGGGTGACTTGCTGCATAACTGGATTTCAGGTGCAGAGGAACGCCTTGGCCCGGAAGAGCGACGGAGGAGGCGAGCTGTGCGCCGTAAGCGGGTGGGTCGGTGCGTGGCGCCGGAGGGAAGCGGTGCCGTGTGGCTCTCGCTGAGCTTGGTGGTTTCTCTGTTTCCTAGGTGTGAAGCGAAGAGGAAAGCTGGGTACCGGCACCGCAGCTCCTCGGGCAAGGTGAGCACGGAGTGCTGGGCTGAAGCGGCAGCTGGTTTCAGGTCCCGTGGTGCTGGTGCAGGTCTGAGCGTCCTTTGGTTGTGTTTTAGAGGCGGTAGCCCAACGTCTCCGTGGTCAACAGCGTGGCAGGCAAAAGCAAGGGCGGCCGGCTGGACGAGCGGCCCAGGTAAGGGAGGGCGAGATGGGACCGTCTGCGGGCAGGCTGTGTTTTCGGGCGGCGTCCGAGCGCGTGCCTCTGGTTTTGCAGGTGCCGCAGACGAGCTGCGAGGAGCGAAGCCGCAGGCCGGCCGGCAGCCGAGAAGGTGAGGCGGCGGAGGGCGTGGAGGAGCGCGGTATTGCCCGCAGACTGGGTTCAGCGTTTCTTTCTCGCTTCGCAGACGCTTTGTGGGCCCTTTGGAGTGGGAGGAGCGTTTGCGGTGAGCCGGGCTAGGGACGAGGAGGAGCGTGGGGCCGGCCACTCGTTCCAGGCGCTGCAGTTCTTTTGCTTCTCGCTGTCTTAGGCGCCTCGAGCGGTGAGGGCTGGTGACCGCGCCCGCGGCACGGCGCGCCGAACGGAACGCCGTGGAACTTAGCAGGAGGTGGGTGTTTGCGGAAGGGGTCGGCGTTTACCCCACGACGCCGTCTGCCGGGACGGCTTAGCGAGCGTGTGTTTTCCCGTGTTCCCGTAGACGCTGAAGAGGAAGCTGGCGCTGCAGGAAGACGGCCCTTCGCGCACGTGGCGTTTTCCTCTGTTGAAGACGGGTTCGGTCCCTGGGCCCTCTGAAAGCTAAGTGGAGGCACGGGGGCTGGGAATGGCAGGGACGGGGGGTTTAGTTCTGACAAGGGAAAGGGCCGTCCGGGAACCGTCCCCTTGGCGCGGGTAAAGGGCCCGGGGACCTTTACAGAGCGATGCCAGCGTGTGCCGGGCAGGGCAGCTCCAGCCTGTGTTGTCTGCGTTGTGGCGTAGCTCGGGAAGCCTGCCTTGCGCCTGTCAGACGGTCCTGGGCTCTCGTTGCGTTCGAGGGACACGAAAGGCACCTCGGGTGCCGTCCCGGGATCCGCAACGCCGGTGCCGACCGGCGTAGCGCCCATTGGACGCTGGTTTTCTGGCATCAGCAGCGGAAAGCGTGGAGGGTTCTTGCGTTTCGGCCGTTTCTGGTCAGTGGCGTTTGTGGCGTTGTCCTGGGCTGTGCCGGCAGCCGTGCTCTCTACGCATCCAGTCTCAGGGACTGGAACTTCAAGATGCTGGGAAGAAGTTCTTAGGCGTTGCAGCAGCTTCTCGTCTGGTTGCGCCGCCTCTGCTCGGTTGCGGCGGTGGCGCCGTCTGGTCAGGAGCCGTGACGTTGGGCTCCTTTTTCAGTTGGGGTTGTAGGAGAGGCTCCTCGCCTCACCGCTGCCTCCCCGTAGACGATTTGGATGGATGCCTGTCTAATCTCGGAGCGTCGTTTTCGTTGCGCAGCGTTTTTGGTGCCGTGGCCGTCGCGTGGTCTCTAACGTTGTGTGGAGCGTCGGTCTGCGCGGGTGCGCGTTTGGCTGGGAGCTGCTCTGCCCGGACGCGTGGAGTCAGGGGTGGGCGGACGGAGCTCTGGGAGCCCCCGGTTAATCTGCTGACGCGTTAAATTGCGTAGGCAGAGGTTGTGCGCTCGCCTGGGCCGGAGTAGCCGTGGGCAGGGGAGTGGAGGGTCCCTGCGCAGGCGTTTTAGAGACTCCATGAGAGCTTGGCATGTTATTGCGCAATAGAAAGCAGACCTGTGGGACGGGCAAGCTGTTGATGAGCTGCTGGGTGACTTGCTGCATAACTGGATTTCAGGTGCAGAGGAACGCCTTGGCCCGGAAGAGCGACGGAGGAGGCGAGCTGTGCGCCGTAAGCGGGTGGGTCGGTGCGTGGCGCCGGAGGGAAGCGGTGCCGTGTGGCTCTCGCTGAGCTTGGTGGTTTCTCTGTTTCCTAGGTGTGAAGCGAAGAGGAAAGCTGGGTACCGGCACCGCAGTTCCTCGGGCAAGGTGAGCACGGAGTGCTGGGCTGAAGCGGCAGCTGGTTTCAGGTCCCGTGGTGCTGGTGCAGGTCTGAGCGTCCTTTGGTTGTGTTTTAGAGGCGGTAGCCCAACGTCTCCGTGGTCAACAGCGTGGCAGGCAAAAGCAAGGGCGGCCGGCTGGGCGAGCGGCCCAGGTAAGGGAGGGCGAGATGGGACCGTCTGCGGGCAGGCTGTGTTTTCGGGCGGCGTCCGAGCGCGTGCCTCTGGTTTTGCAGGTGCTGCAGACGAGCTGCGAGGAGCGAAGCCGCAGGCCGGCCGGCAGCCGAGAAGGTGAGGCGGCGGAGGGCGTGGAGGAGCGCGGTATTGCCCGCAGACTGGGTTCAGCGTTTCTTTCTCGCTTCGCAGACGCTTTGTGGGCCCTTTGGAGTGGGAGGAGCGTTTGCGGTGAGCCGGGCTAGGGACGAGGAGGAGCGTGGGGCCGGCCACTCGTTCCAGGCGCTGCAGTTCTTTTGCTTCTCGCCGTCTTAGGCGCCTCGAGCGGTGAGGGCTGGTGACCGCGCCCGCGGCACGACGCGCCGAACGGAACGCCGTGGAACTTAGCAGGAGGTGGGTGTTTGCGGAAGGGGTCGGCATTTACCCCACGACGCCGTCTGCCGGGACGGCTTAGCGAGCGTGTGTTTTCCCGTGTTCCCGTAGACGCTGAAGAGGAAGCTGGCGCTGCAGGAAGACGGCCCTTCGCGCACGTGGCGTTTTCCTCTGTTGAAGACGGGTTCGGTCCCTGGGCCCTCTGAAAGCTAAGTGGAGGCACGGGGGCTGGGAAGGGGCTGGGAATGGCAGGGACGGGGGGTTTAGTTCTGACAAGGGAAAGGGCCGTCCGGGAACCGTCCCCTTGGCGCGGGTAAAGGGCCCGGGGACCTTTACAGAGCGATGCCAGCGTGTGCCGGGCAGGGCAGCTCCAGCCTGTGTTGTCTGCGTTGTGGCGTAGCTCGGGAAGCCTGCCTTGCGCCTGTCAGACGGTCCTGGGCTCTCGTTGCGTTCGAGGGACACGAAAGGCACCTCGGGTGCCGTCCCGGGATCCGCAACGCCGGTGCCGACCGGCGTAGCGCCCATTGGACGCTGGTTTTCTGGCATCAGCAGCGGAAAGCGTGGAGGGTTCTTGCGTTTCGGCCGTTTCTGGTCAGTGGCGTTTGTGGCGTTGTCCTGGGCTGTGCCGGCAGCCGTGCTCTCTACGCATCCAGTCTCAGGGACTGGAACTTCAAGATGCTGGGAAGAAGTTCTTAGGCGTTGCAGCAGCTTCTCGTCTGGTTGCGCCGCCTCTGCTCGGTTGCGGCGGTGGCGCCGTCTGGTCAGGAGCCGTGACGTTGGGCTCCTTTTTCAGTTGGGGTTGTAGGAGAGGCTCCTCGCCTCACCGCTGCCTCCCCGTAGACGATTTGGATGGATGCCTGTCTAATCTCGGAGCGTCGTTTTCGTTGCGCAGCGTTTTTGGTGCCGTGGCCGTCGCGTGGTCTCTAACGTTGTGTGGAGCGTCGGTCTGCGCGGGTGCGCGTTTGGCTGGGAGCTGCTCTGCCCGGACGCGTGGAGTCAGGGGTGGGCGGACGGAGCTCTGGGAGCCCCCGGTTAATCTGCTGACGCGTTAAATTGCGTAGGCAGAGGTTGTGCGCTCGCCTGGGCCGGAGTAGCCGTGGGCAGGGGAGTGGAGGGTCCCTGCGCAGGCGTTTTAGAGACTCCATGAGAGCTTGGCATGTTATTGCGCAATAGAAAGCAGACCTGTGGGACGGGCAAGCTGTTGATGAGCTGCTGGGTGACTTGCTGCATAACTGGATTTCAGGTGCAGAGGAACGCCTTGGCCCGGAAGAGCGACGGAGGAGGCGAGCTGTGCGCCGTAAGCGGGTGGGTCGGTGCGTGGCGCCGGAGGGAAGCGGTGCCGTGTGGCTCTCGCTGAGCTTGGTGGTTTCTCTGTTTCCTAGGTGTGAAGCGAAGAGGAAAGCTGGGTACCGGCACCGCAGCTCCTCGGGCAAGGTGAGCACGGAGTGCTGGGCTGAAGCGGCAGCTGGTTTCAGGTCCCGTGGTGCTGGTGCAGGTCTGAGCGTCCTTTGGTTGTGTTTTAGAGGCGGTAGCCCAACGTCTCCGTGGTCAACAGCGTGGCAGGCAAAAGCAAGGGCGGCCGGCTGGGCGAGCGGCCCAGGTAAGGGAGGGCGAGATGGGACCGTCTGCGGGCAGGCTGTGTTTTCGGGCGGCGTCCGAGCGCGTGCCTCTGGTTTTGCAGGTGCCGCAGACGAGCTGCGAGGAGCGAAGCCGCAGGCCGGCCGGCAGCCGAGAAGGTGAGGCGGCGGAGGGCGTGGAGGAGCGCGGTATTGCCCGCAGACTGGGTTCAGCGTTTCTTTCTCGCTTCGCAGACGCTTTGTGGGCCCTTTGGAGTGGGAGGAGCGTTTGCGGTGAGCCGGGCTAGGGACGAGGAGGAGCGTGGGGCCGGCCACTCGTTCCAGGCGCTGCAGTTCTTTTGCTTCTCGCCGTCTTAGGCGCCTCGAGCGGTGAGGGCTGGTGACCGCGCCCGCGGCACGACGCGCCGAACGGAACGCCGTGGAACTTAGCAGGAGGTGGGTGTTTGCGGAAGGGGTCGGCATTTACCCCACGACGCCGTCTGCCGGGACGGCTTAGCGAGCGTGTGTTTTCCCGTGTTCCCGTAGACGCTGAAGAGGAAGCTGGCGCTGCAGGAAGACGGCCCTTCGCGCACGTGGCGTTTTCCTCTGTTGAAGACGGGTTCGGTCCCTGGGCCCTCTGAAAGCTAAGTGGAGGCACGGGGGCTGGGAAGGGGCTGGGAATGGCAGGGACGGGGGGTTTAGTTCTGACAAGGGAAAGGGCCGTCCGGGAACCGTCCCCTTGGCGCGGGTAAAGGGCCCGGGGACCTTTACAGAGCGATGCCAGCGTGTGCCGGGCAGGGCAGCTCCAGCCTGTGTTGTCTGCGTTGTGGCGTAGCTCGGGAAGCCTGCCTTGCGCCTGTCAGACGGTCCTGGGCTCTCGTTGCGTTCGAGGGACACGAAAGGCACCTCGGGTGCCGTCCCGGGATCCGCAACGCCGGTGCCGACCGGCGTAGCGCCCATTGGACGCTGGTTTTCTGGCATCAGCAGCGGAAAGCGTGGAGGGTTCTTGCGTTTCGGCCGTTTCTGGTCAGTGGCGTTTGTGGCGTTGTCCTGGGCTGTGCCGGCAGCCGTGCTCTCTACGCATCCAGTCTCAGGGACTGGAACTTCAAGATGCTGGGAAGAAGTTCTTAGGCGTTGCAGCAGCTTCTCGTCTGGTTGCGCCGCCTCTGCTCGGTTGCGGCGGTGGCGCCGTCTGGTCAGGAGCCGTGACGTTGGGCTCCTTTTTCAGTTGGGGTTGTAGGAGAGGCTCCTCGCCTCACCGCTGCCTCCCCGTAGACGATTTGGATGGATGCCTGTCTAATCTCGGAGCGTCGTTTTCGTTGCGCAGCGTTTTTGGTGCCGTGGCCGTCGCGTGGTCTCTAACGTTGTGTGGAGCGTCGGTCTGCGCGGGTGCGCGTTTGGCTGGGAGCTGCTCTGCCCGGACGCGTGGAGTCAGGGGTGGGCGGACGGAGCTCTGGGAGCCCCCGGTTAATCTGCTGACGCGTTAAATTGCGTAGGCAGAGGTTGTGCGCTCGCCTGGGCCGGAGTAGCCGTGGGCAGGGGAGTGGAGGGTCCCTGTGCAGGCGTTTTAGAGACTCCATGAGAGCTTGGCATGTTATTGCGCAATAGAAAGCAGACCTGTGGGACGGGCAAGCTGTTGATGAGCTGCTGGGTGACTTGCTGCATAACTGGATTTCAGGTGCAGAGGAACGCCTTGGCCCGGAAGAGCGACGGAGGAGGCGAGCTGTGCGCCGTAAGCGGGTGGGTCGGTGCGTGGCGCCGGAGGGAAGCGGTGCCGTGTGGCTCTCGCTGAGCTTGGTGGTTTCTCTGTTTCCTAGGTGTGAAGCGAAGAGGAAAGCTGGGTACCGGCACCGCAGCTCCTCGGGCAAGGTGAGCACGGAGTGCTGGGCTGAAGCGGCAGCTGGTTTCAGGTCCCGTGGTGCTGGTGCAGGTCTGAGCGTCCTTTGGTTGTGTTTTAGAGGCGGTAGCCCAACGTCTCCGTGGTCAACAGCGTGGCAGGCAAAAGCAAGGGCGGCCGGCTGGGCGAGCGGCCCAGGTAAGGGAGGGCGAGATGGGACCGTCTGCGGGCAGGCTGTGTTTTCGGGCGGCGTCCGAGCGCGTGCCTCTGGTTTTGCAGGTGCCGCAGACGAGCTGCGAGGAGCGAAGCCGCAGGCGGGCCGGCAGCCGAGAAGGTGAGGCGGCGGAGGGCGTGGAGGAGCGCGGTATTGCCCGCAGACTGGGTTCAGCGTTTCTTTCTCGCTTCGCAGACGCTTTGTGGGCCCTTTGGAGTGGGAGGAGCGTTTGCGGTGAGCCGGGCTAGGGACGAGGAGGAGCGTGGGGCCGGCCACTCGTTCCAGGCGCTGCAGTTCTTTTGCTTCTCGCCGTCTTAGGCGCCTCGAGCGGTGAGGGCTGGTGACCGCGCCCGCGGCACGACGCGCCGAACGGAACGCCGTGGAACTTAGCAGGAGGTGGGTGTTTGCGGAAGGGGTCGGCGTTTACCCCACGACGCCGTCTGCCGGGACGGCTTAGCGAGCGTGTGTTTTCCCGTGTTCCCGTAGACGCTGAAGAGGAAGCTGGCGCTGCAGGAAGACGGCCCTTCGCGCACGTGGCGTTTTCCTCTGTTGAAGACGGGTTCGGTCCCTGGGCCCTCTGAAAGCTAAGTGGAGGCACGGGGGCTGGGAAGGGGCTGGGAATGGCAGGGACGGGGGGTTTAGTTCTGACAAGGGAAAGGGCCGTCCGGGAACCGTCCCCTTGGCGCGGGTAAAGGGCCCGGGGACCTTTACAGAGCGATGCCAGCGTGTGCCGGGCAGGGCAGCTCCAGCCTGTGTTGTCTGCGTTGTGGCGTAGCTCGGGAAGCCTGCCTTGCGCCTGTCAGACGGTCCTGGGCTCTCGTTGCGTTCGAGGGACACGAAAGGCACCTCGGGTGCCGTCCCGGGATCCGCAACGCCGGTGCCGACCGGCGTAGCGCCCATTGGACGCTGGTTTTCTGGCATCAGCAGCGGAAAGCGTGGAGGGTTCTTGCGTTTCGGCCGTTTCTGGTCAGTGGCGTTTGTGGCGTTGTCCTGGGCTGTGCCGGCAGCCGTGCTCTCTACGCATCCAGTCTCAGGGACTGGAACTTCAAGATGCTGGGAAGAAGTTCTTAGGCGTTGCAGCAGCTTCTCGTCTGGTTGCGCCGCCTCTGCTCGGTTGCGGCGGTGGCGCCGTCTGGTCAGGAGCCGTGACGTTGGGCTCCTTTTTCAGTTGGGGTTGTAGGAGAGGCTCCTCGCCTCACCGCTGCCTCCCCGTAGACGATTTGGATGGATGCCTGTCTAATCTCGGAGCGTCGTTTTCGTTGCGCAGCGTTTTTGGTGCCGTGGCCGTCGCGTGGTCTCTAACGTTGTGTGGAGCGTCGGTCTGCGCGGGTGCGCGTTTGGCTGGGAGCTGCTCTGCCCGGACGCGTGGAGTCAGGGGTGGGCGGACGGAGCTCTGGGAGCCCCCGGTTAATCTGCTGACGCGTTAAATTGCGTAGGCAGAGGTTGTGCGCTCGCCTGGGCCGGAGTAGCCGTGGGCAGGGGAGTGGAGGGTCCCTGTGCAGGCGTTTTAGAGACTCCATGAGAGCTTGGCATGTTATTGCGCAATAGAAAGCAGACCTGTGGGACGGGCAAGCTGTTGATGAGCTGCTGGGTGACTTGCTGCATAACTGGATTTCAGGTGCAGAGGAACGCCTTGGCCCGGAAGAGCGACGGAGGAGGCGAGCTGTGCGCCGTAAGCGGGTGGGTCGGTGCGTGGCGCCGGAGGGAAGCGGTGCCGTGTGGCTCTCGCTGAGCTTGGTGGTTTCTCTGTTTCCTAGGTGTGAAGCGAAGAGGAAAGCTGGGTACCGGCACCGCAGCTCCTCGGGCAAGGTGAGCACGGAGTGCTGGGCTGAAGCGGCAGCTGGTTTCAGGTCCCGTGGTGCTGGTGCAGGTCTGAGCGTCCTTTGGTTGTGTTTTAGAGGCGGTAGCCCAACGTCTCCGTGGTCAACAGCGTGGCAGGCAAAAGCAAGGGCGGCCGGCTGGGCGAGCGGCCCAGGTAAGGGAGGGCGAGATGGGACCGTCTGCGGGCAGGCTGTGTTTTCGGGCGGCGTCCGAGCGCGTGCCTCTGGTTTTGCAGGTGCCGCAGACGAGCTGCGAGGAGCGAAGCCGCAGGCGGGCCGGCAGCCGAGAAGGTGAGGCGGCGGAGGGCGTGGAGGAGCGCGGTATTGCCCGCAGACTGGGTTCAGCGTTTCTTTCTCGCTTCGCAGACGCTTTGTGGGCCCTTTGGAGTGGGAGGAGCGTTTGCGGTGAGCCGGGCTAGGGACGAGGAGGAGCGTGGGGCCGGCCACTCGTTCCAGGCGCTGCAGTTCTTTTGCTTCTCGCCGTCTTAGGCGCCTCGAGCGGTGAGGGCTGGTGACCGCGCCCGCGGCACGACGCGCCGAACGGAACGCCGTGGAACTTAGCAGGAGGTGGGTGTTTGCGGAAGGGGTCGGCGTTTACCCCACGACGCCGTCTGCCGGGACGGCTTAGCGAGCGTGTGTTTTCCCGTGTTCCCGTAGACGCTGAAGAGGAAGCTGGCGCTGCAGGAAGACGGCCCTTCGCGCACGTGGCGTTTTCCTCTGTTGAAGACGGGTTCGGTCCCTGGGCCCTCTGAAAGCTAAGTGGAGGCACGGGGGCTGGGAAGGGGCTGGGAATGGCAGGGACGGGGGGTTTAGTTCTGACAAGGGAAAGGGCCGTCCGGGAACCGTCCCCTTGGCGCGGGTAAAGGGCCCGGGGACCTTTACAGAGCGATGCCAGCGTGTGCCGGGCAGGGCAGCTCCAGCCTGTGTTGTCTGCGTTGTGGCGTAGCTCGGGAAGCCTGCCTTGCGCCTGTCAGACGGTCCTGGGCTCTCGTTGCGTTCGAGGGACACGAAAGGCACCTCGGGTGCCGTCCCGGGATCCGGAACGCCGGTGCCGACCGGCGTAGCGCCCATTGGACGCTGGTTTTCTGGCATCAGCAGCGGAAAGCGTGGAGGGTTCTTGCGTTTCAGCCGTTTCTGGTCAGTGGCGTTTGTGGCGTTGTCCTGGGCTGTGCCGGCAGCCGTGCTCTCTACGCATCCAGTCTCAGGGACTGGAACTTCAAGATGCTGGGAAGAAGTTCTTAGGCGTTGCAGCAGCTTCTCGTCTGGTTGCGCCGCCTCTGCTCGGTTGCGGCGGTGGCGCCGTCTGGTCAGGAGCCGTGACGTTGGGCTCCTTTTTCAGTTGGGGTTGTAGGAGAGGCTCCTCGCCTCACCGCTGCCTCCCCGTAGACGATTTGGATGGATGCCTGTCTAATCTCGGAGCGTCGTTTTCGTTGCGCAGCGTTTTTGGTGCCGTGGCCGTCGCGTGGTCTCTAACGTTGTGTGGAGCGTCGGTCTGCGCGGGTGCGCGTTTGGCTGGGAGCTGCTCTGCCCGGACGCGTGGAGTCAGGGGTGGGCGGACGGAGCTCTGGGAGCCCCCGGTTAATCTGCTGACGCGTTAAATTGCGTAGGCAGAGGTTGTGCGCTCGCCTGGGCCGGAGTAGCCGTGGGCAGGGGAGTGGAGGGTCCCTGTGCAGGCGTTTTAGAGACTCCATGAGAGCTTGGCATGTTATTGCGCAATAGAAAGCAGACCTGTGGGACGGGCAAGCTGTTGATGAGCTGCTGGGTGACTTGCTGCATAACTGGATTTCAGGTGCAGAGGAACGCCTTGGCCCGGAAGAGCGACGGAGGAGGCGAGCTGTGCGCCGTAAGCGGGTGGGTCGGTGCGTGGCGCCGGAGGGAAGCGGTGCCGTGTGGCTCTCGCTGAGCTTGGTGGTTTCTCTGTTTCCTAGGTGTGAAGCGAAGAGGAAAGCTGGGTACCGGCACCGCAGCTCCTCGGGCAAGGTGAGCACGGAGTGCTGGGCTGAAGCGGCAGCTGGTTTCAGGTCCCGTGGTGCTGGTGCAGGTCTGAGCGTCCTTTGGTTGTGTTTTAGAGGCGGTAGCCCAACGTCTCCGTGGTCAACAGCGTGGCAGGCAAAAGCAAGGGCGGCCGGCTGGGCGAGCGGCCCAGGTAAGGGAGGGCGAGATGGGACCGTCTGCGGGCAGGCTGTGTTTTCGGGCGGCGTCCGAGCGCGTGCCTCTGGTTTTGCAGGTGCCGCAGACGAGCTGCGAGGAGCGAAGCCGCAGGCCGGCCGGCAGCCGAGAAGGTGAGGCGGCGGAGGGCGTGGAGGAGCGCGGTATTGCCCGCAGACTGGGTTCAGCGTTTCTTTCTCGCTTCGCAGACGCTTTGTGGGCCCTTTGGAGTGGGAGGAGCGTTTGCGGTGAGCCGGGCTAGGGACGAGGAGGAGCGTGGGGCCGGCCACTCGTTCCAGGCGCTGCAGTTCTTTTGCTTCTCGCCGTCTTAGGCGCCTCGAGCGGTGAGGGCTGGTGACCGCGCCCGCGGCACGACGCGCCGAACGGAACGCCGTGGAACTTAGCAGGAGGTGGGTGTTTGCGGAAGGGGTCGGCATTTACCCCACGACGCCGTCTGCCGGGACGGCTTAGCGAGCGTGTGTTTTCCCGTGTTCCCGTAGACGCTGAAGAGGAAGCTGGCGCTGCAGGAAGACGGCCCTTCGCGCACGTGGCGTTTTCCTCTGTTGAAGACGGGTTCGGTCCCTGGGCCCTCTGAAAGCTAAGTGGAGGCACGGGGGCTGGGAAGGGGCTGGGAATGGCAGGGACGGGGGGTTTAGTTCTGACAAGGGAAAGGGCCGTCCGGGAACCGTCCCCTTGGCGCGGGTAAAGGGCCCGGGGACCTTTACAGAGCGATGCCAGCGTGTGCTGGGCAGGGCAGCTCCAGCCTGTGTTGTCTGCGTTGTGGCGTAGCTCGGGAAGCCTGCCTTGCGCCTGTCAGACGGTCCTGGGCTCTCGTTGCGTTCGAGGGACACGAAAGGCACCTCGGGTGCCGTCCCGGAATCCGGAACGCCGGTGCCGACCGGCGTAGCGCCCATTGGACGCTGGTTTTCTGGCATCAGCAGCGGAAAGCGTGGAGGGTTCTTGCGTTTCGGCCGTTTCTGGTCAGTGGCGTTTGTGGCGTTGTCCTGGGCTGTGCCGGCAGCCGTGCTCTCTACGCATCCAGTCTCAGGGACTGGAACTTCAAGATGCTGGGAAGAAGTTCTTAGGCGTTGCAGCAGCTTCTCGTCTGGTTGCGCCGCCTCTGCTCGGTTGCGGCGGTGGCGCCGTCTGGTCAGGAGCCGTGACGTTGGGCTCCTTTTTCAGTTGGGGTTGTAGGAGAGGCTCCTCGCCTCACCGCTGCCTCCCCGTAGACGATTTGGATGGATGCCTGTCTAATCTCGGAGCGTCGTTTTCGTTGCGCAGCGTTTTTGGTGCCGTGGCCGTCGCGTGGTCTCTAACGTTGTGTGGAGCGTCGGTCTGCGCGGGTGTGCGTTTGGCTGGGAGCTGCTCTGCCCGGACGCGTGGAGTCAGGGGTGGGCGGACGGAGCTCTGGGAGCCCCCGGTTAATCTGCTGACGCGTTAAATTGCGTAGGCAGAGGTTGTGCGCTCGCCTGGGCCGGAGTAGCCGTGGGCAGGGGAGTGGAGGGTCCCTGCGCAGGCGTTTTAGAGACTCCATGAGAGCTTGGCATGTTATTGCGCAATAGAAAGCAGACCTGTGGGACGGGCAAGCTGTTGATGAGCTGCTGGGTGACTTGCTGCATAACTGGATTTCAGGTGCAGAGGAACGCCTTGGCCCGGAAGAGCGACGGAGGAGGCGAGCTGTGCGCCGTAAGCGGGTGGGTCGGTGCGTGGCGCCGGAGGGAAGCGGTGCCGTGTGGCTCTCGCTGAGCTTGGTGGTTTCTCTGTTTCCTAGGTGTGAAGCGAAGAGGAAAGCTGGGTACCGGCACCGCAGCTCCTCGGGCAAGGTGAGCACGGAGTGCTGGGCTGAAGCGGCAGCTGGTTTCAGGTCCCGTGGTGCTGGTGCAGGTCTGAGCGTCCTTTGGTTGTGTTTTAGAGGCGGTAGCCCAACGTCTCCGTGGTCAACAGCGTGGCAGGCAAAAGCAAGGGCGGCCGGCTGGGCGAGCGGCCCAGGTAAGGGAGGGCGAGATGGGACCGTCTGCGGGCAGGCTGTGTTTTCGGGCGGCGTCCGAGCGCGTGCCTCTGGTTTTGCAGGTGCCGCAGACGAGCTGCGAGGGGCGAAGCCGCAGGCCGGCCGGCAGCCGAGAAGGTGAGGCGGCGGAGGGCGTGGAGGAGCGCGGTATTGCCCGGTGACTGGGTTCAGCGTTTCTTTCTCGCTTCGCAGGCGCTTTGTGGGCCCTTTGGAGTGGGAGGAGCGTTTGCGGTGAGCCGGGCTAGGGGCGCGGAGGAGCGTGGGACCGGCGACTCGTTCCAGGCGCTGCAGTTCTTTTGCTTCTCGCCGTCTTAGGCGCCTCGAGCGGTGAGGGCTGGTGACCGCGCCCGCGGCACGACGCGCCGAACGGAACGCCGTGGAACTTAGCAGGAGGTGGGTGTTTGCGGAAGGGGTCGGCATTTACCCCACGACGCCGTCTGCCGGGACGGCTTAGCGAGCGTGTGTTTTCCCGTGTTCCCGTAGACGCTGAAGAGGAAGCTGGCGCTGCAGGAAGACGGCCCTTCGCGCACGTGGCGTTTTCCTCTGTTGAAGACGGGTTCGGTCCCTGGGCCCTCTGAAAGCTAAGTGGAGGCACGGAGGCTGGGAAGGGGCTGGGAATGGCAGGGACGGGGGTTTAGTTCTGACAAGGGAAAGGGCCGTCCGGGAACCGTCCCCTTGGCGCGGGTAAAGGGCCCGGGGACCTTTACAGAGCGATGCCAGCGTGTGCCGGACAGGGCAGCTCCAGCCTGTGTTGTCTGCGTTGTGGCGTAGCTCGGGAAGCCTGCCTTGCGCCTGTCAGACGGTCCTGGGCTCTCGTTGCGTTCGAGGGACACGAAAGGCACCTCGGGCGCCGTCCCGGGATCCGCAACGCCGGTGCCGACCGGCGTAGCGCCCATTGGACGCTGGTTTTCTGGCATCAGCAGCCGAAAGCGTGGAGGGTTCTTGCGTTTTGGCCGTTTCTGGTCAGTGGCGTTTGTGGCGTTGTCCTGTGCTGTGCCGGAAGCCGTGCTCTCTTCGCGTCCAATCTCAGAGACTGGCATTTCTTCCCGTCATCTTGAAGGTTTTAGAGTTTGCACCAGCTTTTCTCACTGTTGCTGACGTCTCGGCTTGTTGCGGTGGTGCCCTTTCATAAGGGACTTTGGAGTTAGATTCTTTTTTTTTCTGGTGTTGTAGTAGAGACTCCTCGCCTTACCAGTGCCTCTCCACATTTTGTTTTGATTGATGCTGTGTCTGGTCTTGGAGTCGTTCTTTTTTTTGAGAATTTTTTGTACTATTGGAGTCTTGTTGTCTATCACATTCTGTGGAGCCTTGGTGTCTACATGTGCATGTTTGGGTTGGAGCTGCTGTGCCTGGAGTTGTAGAGTCAGGGGTGGATGGTCTGAGCTCTAGGTGTGCACTGTTAGTTTGTTGAAATATTAACTTGCGTAGGCAAAGGTTTTACTGTCATTTGGAATAGAGTTGCGATGGGTAGGAGGTTCGACTGTCCCTTTATTGGTGTTTTACAGTTCATACTGAAGACTTGTTGAGTAATGTTTTCTGTAGTGTACTGTTTTTTCACAGAATATTCTCACAATTTTTTTTTTTTTTTAGGTGACCACATTGTTAATATGTCTCTAAATAATATCTACAGCTGCACAAATCAAATACTTGTCTGAGGTCAGTAGAAAGGATCCTCTGAGAATCAAGAAGACCCCAGACTCAGCTGTTGCTATTGGACTGTATTATCGCTTCTCCATGCGAGAGATGGAACCTGACACACCAATGTGATGTTTACAGAGTTCATTTTATTGTCGGACAGGGTTAGCTTTATACCAAAGCTGCCCTCTCCATGTGCCTTGCACTAATGTGATTGATTGTAACACATGCTATACAATGACGTGATAGGCTGCAGGCACTGTCCACGCCCCCTGCACACGTGTGTCTGGTGGTTGCTCATTCCTTGTTACCTTCTTATGGGGTCCTTTTGTTTCTTTTGTCTCTGACTTCACCTTTCAGCCAGGGTGGCCACAACTCCATCCCCTCAGGAGGGGGGGCACTGCCATGCTATCTCCCCCTTGTTAATATTTTATTAAATAAAAAATACCCTGTATTTCACACTGTTTTTAAAGCATGATACAGCTTAAGAACGTTAAGGCTAATATAATTACAATTAACAAGATCAGTTCTGTTTTCAATATTCCTTTTAACCAAACAGGGTATCCAACTCAGAGAACCCAACATCTTCTGTTATTTTCATGTTCTGTAAATCTTCTATCTTATGATGAGTTTGATTGTATGTGTTGTTTGAACTTAAAATGTAACTGTGACCATGTCCAATAACACAAAAATAATCGCTGCTCTGTTTTACAAAGTGGTGTGACTATCTTGAAGCACTGCCCGCCTTGCTTAGCAGAACGAAGACTTTGTTATGCCTTAAACGTCTGGTTTTTGTTATGTTGGGAGCAAGGGATAGGTGACACCTCATCTTATCTTTCCCAAAGTTTTATGGCCATGAAGGCAGACAGCTTGGAAGATAAGGACAATTTACAGTGTTGCCGTGAAAGGTTTCATGACCTAATTGGGATGATAGAGATGGACCATCTCTCGGACAACCAACTAGCAGGAGAGACCACAAACCAACAGCTACCCCTGACAGGCAAGACAACTTGCTTGTGGTCAGTACCGTGAACTTTCCCCTAGTTTGAAGACCTCAGAGCTATCGCCAGAAGAGTCTTTCTAATTAGCAGGAAGAGTGAGCAGAGGGAGGAGACGAACCATCTTCTCCTATCTGGCCTGTAAATGAACCGGCTTATAAAACAACCGCACGTACGATACAGGTCGGCGGCATGTAAATCTTCAACGCGTTCCCTCCTCCAGAGGTCGTTACGGGACCGATGTACCTGTGGAGTGGTGATATCTTATTCTGCATCTCTCTTTCTCTCTCCCTTTCTCTTTCTGGTATCTTAGTTTTCTTCTTCTTTTTGTCTCTTCCTTTTCCTTACAATGGTATTTATATGTTTAAGTTCTGCTGCTAAAGTCTTGTTCAGTTTTGCATTACAGTTACTAATTGTTGCCAATTCACCGCTTTTAGAAGGGTTTTTGCTGTCATTGTATTGATAAGTTTTGTGGTATTATAACATACTTTTGCCAAGTCACCGATTGCTGTAATTTGTATACCACCACACGCTTTTAGTAAATTCATAATTGGACCCCCGGAACGATCGTATGTCATTCACTTCGCGTCGCCGCGCACAATTACCCGGAGTTAACTCAGAGCCGATGTCATCCATCGAGTCAGGGCGCGTGTCGCGTTCAGAGTTAACTCACGCCTCATCCCATCTGTTGGGACGGGACAAGTGGTATTCTCAACATCGGCTATATCCTTCGCTACAAGCGATAACGCCTTTGAGGTTAAAGGTTGTCATCATTGTAATAGGTTTCTTATTTGTTTGCTACCGAAGGTCTCACCCCCTTTGCTGAGATGCACAAATTTTTATGGTTACCTGTAGAAACACAAGCATATCCCCTTCCCGGGTTATTAATGACGTAGGACCTTCCCATTGTTGCGTTGTCAGATTAAACACACTAACCCTAAGTACATTTTTGGGAAAGTCTTTGACCTTTTTGATATGGTGCATAACAACAGGTTCCATTTCAGTCTCACTTTTAGGATTAAGCCAGTTCAGCACATACAGTGCCTTTATCAAAACCTCTTCTGGACTCACACCAATTCCCTCTTGTTTTTTCAAAACACATGAAAGGTTTTTCAGGGTGCCGTGTGCACGGTCAATAATTGCCCGGCCAGTAGAATTATAGGGAACTCCGAACAGTGTCGTACATTCCACCGGACGAGGAAGGTCACAAGCGTGTCAGAACGATACGCGAGACCATTATCTGTTTTGATCTACATAGGAACACCCGTGACAGCAAAAGGTCTTAATAAGTGACGCTTTACCGCTCTTGCTTTTGCTGAAGACTTCCGCAGCAGTCCTGAACAGGTATCTACGGACACAAGAATGTACTTTTGAGGGCCAAACGGTGCAAATTCAGTAATATCAGTTTGCCATAACCGACCCGGCTGCAAGCCCCAAGGATTTATTCCTTTTTGTCGCAAAGGCATTACACGGGCACAATCGGGACAAGCCACAACAACAGATCGAGCTCGTTCCTCGGTAAGCGCAAACAGCTTTTGAAGCGATGCCGAGGATAGACGGAAGTACACGTGAGCCTGTCTGGCTTGTTCAAAAGGAGATACATGTGTCACCGCCTCAAGTTTGTCTATAGCGTTGTTTCCGTCAACTAGCCCACCTGGTAGGTCAGAGTGGCTTTTTATATGCATTATAAATACTGGCACTATCCTCTAATCTAACACATTCCACAAATCGAACAATGCTTCAAACAACAAGGCATTGGAAACTCACCGCAAAAGCGCTCTACATAGTCTTTGTACAACTCCCACAACATAAAGAGAATCTGCCACCGGACTAATTGGGCAGTTATGCCATTTTTGTAACGCCGCGAAGCGTATCGAGGGCAGTTTCTTTTAAGATGTCCCGTGTGTACGCAAGTAAAACACGCCACGCCACGACAAGAAGGGCTTCGCCCTTTCATCACAGGCTAAAAACGCTGCAGCCAAAGCCTCCGCGTGTGCTCGAGCATGTATTTTTGCCTTTTCTACTTCCCGTTGCATAATCGGTACCCGTACACAAGCTTCCACCATCTCTGCCTGAGAAGCTGTTTTTCCCAAGCCGGCTAATATCTGTCAGTATTGGGTGTTTGCATTCGTCGTGGCCAAATCTTTCCCCACAGCAGCTTTTGCCTCTGGACTCAGGTTAGGAGAAGCATCTATAGCTTCTTTTACACAGTCCGCAGACTTCATATATGGCTCCCCAGGATCCTGCTTTGTCGTAGAATAGGGTGGCACAGGGTTACCTATATTTGGTAATTCTTTCACTGCCGCCACAGCAAGCCCTCGCCACAAAATCCTCAGAGGCAGCGCCGCCCGAGCGGCACCGTCCGCATATCGCCACGACCCGGTAATCGGTCCATGCCAGCTAATCGTAACGGATCATCAGCCGGTAAATGAACGTTTTCTAATTCTGCCAATTCCACCTTCCCCTGCCACTTGTCCAAAAACAGCAAATACCCCATTGAGGGAAGCAATAACTCTATCAATGCCTTAATATAGGTTGGAGTTAGTACTCACCCCTTGAAAAATGAATCCATTAGCTGCATCACGTGCCTATTATCCATACCATATTCCATAACTGCAGTTTGCCATTGCCTAACCATTTTCCAATCAAAGGGCGACCACTGCCTTTTGTCCTCAGTTATTTATGTGCAGTGGCATTGCTGTAATACCGCCAGGTAACACAGTCCCTTCAACGGTCGCATCCCTGACTACCCATTGTCAGCGTTGCCCTGCTTTATGAGAGTCATCTCGAGTAGTATCTATATCCCGATGTATAGGGGCAGCACCTAAATGATCATTATTATCACTCCTATACAATTTCCTTGTCTTTCTCTGCAGACCAGTAAGTCAACGCATATTTGCAAATAGATCTGCTGACCCAGTCTCCAGCCCTTTTCCATATTGCACTCTCAAATATTCATCCGCTTGTCTTACAGAAGCACAGACCACATCCATCCTCTGCACATCGTCTAGCTGTCACGGAATATTTCCCCGAGGTTAATTTAAGGAGAGAGGGGGATGTGCCCGCTCCTCCATACTGAAGGAGGGAGGGGGAGAGTGGGGGCAGAAGAGGGGGAGAGAGGCGAGGAGGGGTTGCATTCTGTCACAATCCCACCCTGTGACTACAGTCATGGTCAAGTCATAACTCTAGAGTGGTGTGACAGCCACCTCTTGCCTCCAAAGTAAAAGGGGACATTTCTGCCAGTGAGCCTTAATGTCCACTGTGGATCGCCATATCTCATGTGTTGACTTATCCCTGCCAAACAGTTATTAATAACAATACACAATAGAATCGAAGTAATTGCAACAATCAAGAATTGCCCAAGGTAATTAATGAGTCCCAGCATCAGTCACAGTTCATTAGTGTTTCCATTCCTGTGACTGCCTTCCTTCTGAATGGCTTGCTGGATCCTTTTCCACCCCGTCATTGTTGGCGGTGTTTTCAAGGCATCTGGATGCTTTTCCATCCCTTGCTGGTGTTAGCTGGATCTTCTTCCACAACAGGAACAGAGAATTTGTAGAAGGAAAACCTACAGCAACACTCATCAGGTGTTTTAACCTGAGCATTTGGCTTACGCAAGAGTAGAAGCTTTATTCTGCATTCCCCATCAGGCACTCGTGCACACACTCATTAAATCACACGCGCCCAGACACCCATAGGCCACGTGGGGTCCCCGGCTGCTGCAGCAATGGGGAGCTGGCGTAGCTAAAACTTCACACCAAACACACACAAGCACCTTAAGGCAACCACTGCAATGGGGGTTTAAGTTAAAAGGTTAAGCTTCTGCTGTAACAAAATGGGCTGTATACAGCAAACACACGTGCCTCTTTAACCCTTTCAAAGCAATGGCTTATTATTATTATTATTATTGTGTGCAAATTTTAAAATCTTCAAATATGCATAAAAGCAATATCAACAACAAAAGTAGTTAAGTCTGCTCATACTGAAACTTCCGTAATGCAAAGGCACATGTCCAGGCCGAAGCAAAGGCTAGTGCCATGATTCTGCTTGCTGCTGGTCAGAATCCTCTATTAGTCTCTTAATATGAGACAGCTTGTTGTGGAGATACACGCATCTGTACTTCTCTTCCACCCTGTCATCTTCCTTTGCCCTGCAAGAAAACACAAAACAGACCTCGGTCCCTTTGGAACCGGGCTTTCATAGTTAACGTGTTAGACTTGCTCAGAAGTTCTGAGCAGAAAATATCTCTCGGATCTTTTGTTTTAGGGGCAGGTCTTTATCGAGTTGCTGCCTGTTATTGACTCTTTATCAAAATCATTAATGACCTCCATAATGCCTCATTTAGCTGCAGTAGAGTGCCAGTAAATTTTTTGATAGCAAGTAATATTAGCAGCTACTTTTAGCAAGCAGCAGTGCTAAGGCACATTGCGGGGTCCTAATGGGAGCTGCCTCTGAACCTCAGAGAGCACCGAGCCGGGGCGGGGTTGCTGGTCCCAAGCCGCGTCTTTTTTTTTTTAACTTCAGTTTACAAGCCGGGGGGGGCGGCGCTCCCGCCCGCAGAGAGTGGGGGCGGGGGCGGACAGCCGGAAGGCGGTTGCCTGCCCGCGCTCGCGAGGCCGGGCCGCCCCGCCCCACACCACCAGGAATTAGATGCCAGGAACGGCGGCGGGCCGGGGGGAGATGCGCGGAGAGGCGACAGAAGTTTTACGGGGGGAAGTTTGCGTCCGTTTTTCGGGTTATGCCCGTACTGGACAGGCGTTCCTAGCAGCTCTCTCAGGCCGCTCCATTTCATGCCGCCAGTCCCGGGACAGTCACCGGCACTCGCGGGGTGGGGCTTTGCTATGCTAGACCCCCCGAGTTGCCGGTACGGGGAGGGGGCCGTCTGGACACCGCGGCTAATTATTTGCCTTTCTTCAAGATCATTAACAACCTCCGTAGTGCCCCGTTTTGCTGCATCTGGCAGGGGGGGACGTGGGGTACAGGTTATTGTAGATGTGGGTGGAGCAGGAGCAAGTTGCAAGGGTGCAGAGGTAAATGGCAATATTTTAATACAGGCTACCTCTGCCCTGTGACTTCCAAAGCTTCAAATCTCCCCATTAGGTAAGCACCATCGTCTACCTGCCAAAATATCGAATCCCAATATATTCGCTTTATAAGGACTCAGGGCAACTTCCACAGCCGTTGTCCGCTTTTCCCCAGGCAGCAAAAGGTGGATTCGAGCTAAAGGACATCTCTCTGCTACACCCGTTACCCCTACTATATTGATGGCTTTCCTTGATGGTCTAATCCCGAGTTTGTCAGCTTGCCGCCTGTTCAAAACACTGATTTGTGCGCCCGTGTCAATTAGAAATTTGACACTTATCCGCCTTGGGCCAACGGGGATATGTATGTATGGTTTTTTATCACGGGACCATTGGCAAGAGAATACAGAGCGGGTGGGGCGGTCCCGATTCCCATCCGCCTTTACTAGTTTTTTGATTCCCTTTGTGAGGATGCGAAAGGGTTAGTGTTTAGCTTGTCCTCGGGGAGGGGGGCGGTTGCCGGTGCCTTCTCTTTGTTCTCTGATCTTCCCTCTAAGTATTCCACTAGCTCCTGTAAATGCTCAGTGGAGAGCTTGTGCACCAGTGTTCGAGGCACGCCCAAAGCGGTCGCACGGCGCCAGAGGTCGCTCCGCTGCAAACTGCTACTCCGATTTGACCGGCAGCCAAAACGCTCCGGTTTCTGTGACGGGGCGGGGCGGCCCGGTGGGGGGCGGTCCCTGAAGAGGCTCGGCTCGGCTCATCTTCCGGACCGCCCGGCTTCTATACGGGCTGCCGTTCAGGTCTACCCATCCCATCTCGTGCCCACGTGTAACCACATTGTGTAAAATTTCTGCCCAGGTTAATACATGTTCAGGAGGACTTTGGGGATTTTGCTTATTACGATCGATAGCCCCCTGAATTTTTTCCTTAAGGGATTGGACATATATTTTTAAGGCATCCGGTAATCCTTTAATAAGCAGCCGAAGGTGGACCGGATCCACCGGCGCCGCCATAGCGGGGGACCGCCGGCCTCTTTCATACATTGCTTGTATACAAGCCGCCTTTTGAACACCCTCGGCAAGGTCCGATAAACCTTTTATAACAATTGCCACCGGCTCCCCACGTTCCCTGGGATCTATACCACCAGCCCAGTAAGCTACACGAGATGTAATGGACTGATCACCGTCTGGACCATCAGTTAAAATACCCCTGGGCCCCAGAAACCTGTGGCCTCGTCCTTACTCAATAATATTCTATCACCCCCAGGAAGTGAAACGCGCCAAAGATATTCAGTCTCTGTCTCGCCCGGCTTCCGTGAGAATCTAGTTTGTAAATCCCCTGGCTCCAGTCCTGAATATGGCGTGCTATGGGTAGCCGTGCGTGGATTTCTGCCTCGTCCATCCGTATGTGTTTCCGTTCTAATAAGAGGACGCACGTTCTTAGTCTCTACCCCCCCTTCATCAGCGCTGTTTTCAGAGTCAGTATCTCTGTTGAGAAGCGAGGGGGCCGAGGAGCACACCTGAACTGGGGGGACGCTAGAGGAAGCTCTCATATAAATTAACAAAACCTCACGTTTTTGTTCCAAAAAAACAAGTTTCTGTTCTAACAAGCCAAATCTCTGTTCTAAATAATCCGATCGTACGCTTTGTCGCGAAAAGTCCTGTATTAGACCGTCAAACCGTTCGCTCTGCCGCGAGAGGTTTTGCTTTAAAAAGTCAAACTCTTCGCCTTGCCGCGAAAGGTCCTGTTTTAAAAGGTCAAACCGTTCGCTCTGCTGCGAAAAGTCCTGCTTTAAGGAGTTAAACTGTTCGCTCTGCTGCGAAAAGTCCTGCTTTAAGGAGTCAAACTTTTCGCTTTGCCGCGAAAGGTTTTGCTTTAAAGAATCAAATTGTTTGGTTTGTCACAAAAAGTTCTGCTTTAAGGAGTCAAACTTTTCCCTTTGCCGCGAGAAGTTTTCCTCCATTCGGTGCTTAAGTTTACACAGATCCCGTGCTACCTTTAAGCAAACACACAAACTGAAGCACATCGCGCACCACATAATGAAAAACCACGCCGTAAAATGCCAGGTTTCTGCAGAAATGTTACTCAACCCTCTAAAAAGTACCTCCATCTCTGATATCATGCACGACTACGCCAAATTGTCACGGAATATTACCCCGAGGTTAATTTAAGGGACAACAGGGTCCAAAGCAACCTTTATTAAACCAGTGAAAACAGGGTTTTAATATTCCAAAAGTGACTTAAATACAGGTTCGAATATCAGCCGAGGAAACTTATTTAGGGGCGGCAACCACTACAGCAGGCGGTCCACAGAGCGCATGCACGTGGCTTCACTCAAAACAATGCCGGAGTCGCCCCCGAGTCCCGGAGAAGCACACACTTGCCCAAGCCTATCCGTTATTATTTTAAAGAGATACGCGTACTTGTAACGAGTACGGAAAGTGTACGCTCACGATTCCGCGAGGGTAAATTTGTAATACACTCGCAATTGTGCGAGGAAATAATTTAAAGTACGTGTGCAAACGTGCACAGGAAGTATAAATATACTCGCAATCCTGCGAGAAGTTTTACTCACGGCCGTGGCGGCGAGGCAAGCGGAGACTCCGTTCCGGGGAGCTGGGGGCGGCCGTGGCTCCTGGCGGCAGCGGCTAAGCTCGTTCTCCGAGAAAACTCCGGCCAAAGGGAAGTTTTCGACGAGAGTCCCGTTTTTAAGAGCTTGACCTGACTGCAGTCATTCCTCCTATTCCCGGAAGCCCCCCAAAAACATCCCCCACCCTGGGTGTGGGCGCCCAGCGGCTTTTGCCCCTAACGACTCTGGTATAGGTGCTCTGGGGCCAGACAAAGAGGCTGTTAGGCCCACGGCAGCCAGGAGAGAGGGGGACGTGCCCACTCCTCCATACTGAAGGAGGGAGGGGGAGAGTGGGGGCAGAAGAGGGGGAGAGAGGCGAGTGGGGGTTGCATTCTGCCACACTAGCCCATTTTTGTATTCGCTCCTTTTTAATACAGAGCTCTTCAGGAGCAAGGTCAAATTCCGCCCTTCCCGTTCCCGTTTTCCCCGTTTTTCTCATTCCCTGCCAATTGCATCTAATCCGTCCTTAATTGCATATGATACCTTTTTATATGCTATTAACCACGCAGGTTTACCATTCCTGCCATCTAATGGTTTCTTAGCTTTTAAAACTTCCTGCATCTGGCCCTCCTGCCGTTTCAGTAAGTCACTCAGGCTCTGGATACGGCCCTTCTCCCGGAAGTCAGGGCGAATCCGCGGCGCTCCATCCAGGCGTTCCATCGGGCCCTCCGGCAAAGGCACGTCAGCTGTATTAACTCATCCCGGCTCGTCAAAACTTGCCGGTTGCTGGCGTTCATCTTTGTAGGCAGGCAACGGCTCAAAGGGTGCAGAGGGTATAATTTGCTCTCAGCTCCAGAACTACAAATGTGATACGGGACGTACCGGGGGTACCCATTTTTCAGAGTTCTCAGAGCAGAGGCAGCTCCCGGCCGGCGGCTCCGAGGGGGCGGCACACGCTTCCGGCTCCCACGAGACGTCCTCCATCGGCCGACCGACCTCCACGCACCAGGGTCCGGCGAGGTCGCGAGCCTCTCGGCTCCCCCTCGTGACCGCTTCCCCCAGTTCAGTCCCTATCTCCTCCAACGTACCAGGAGAAAAAAATCCGTCCCTCGATCAGACGCCACCCGTTTCCCCGTAGATCTTTTCGTTGTAACACTAGGTCACGGTTGTGAAGAATTGGAGAGACTGTGTCATATCAATGTGTCCGATCGTTCGGAAACTATTCATAGTACTTTAGACAAACTAAAACAGCACGTTAAACCATTTGTCAAACCCTAGTTATACTATGACAATCTTATTTAAAGTTTGGAAATAGGTGGGTAGCTGTTTGATCTTATATCATTAATCATATGTTGTATGCTGCAGCACAACTGCATTACATGTAATTGTAATTAATAAGTATGGCTTATTTCAGAGATGAATCAGCGCGTTGTAAACAAGGCCCGGCCGGTTCAAAAACCAAAAGGGGAGTCGGCGAGACCGAGGGATTTTCTCGAAGTCCACGTGCGGACGGGTTTCTACTAGATGGAGATTTGTCACCGAACAAGCCAGGCCCCCAGGAATTTCAAGGCCACCTCGGAAAACGAAAAACACAACATAAATCAACAGAGCTATCAACAGCAAGACTCGGGCCTGTAGTTAACCGGTGAACATAGACGATATCCAATCAGCTAACGCACGCTCGGAGCGTGGACGCACGGTCAAGAAATAACCGCATATATAAGGAGGCTTGTTTCTGTAATAAATGGCTTCGCTTGAATTTATATGGCATGGTGTGGAGTCCATGATTTTTCACCCTCGCGGGGGGCTCACCCCTTGTCCCCCCCATTCCATTAAAGTGACGGATTTTACTGCTGTCGCTGCTGTCTGTGGGACAGGACTGGGGTGCTGTCTGGGGAAACAACCCCATCCCTGGTGTTGAAAGAGAAGGCTTGGGGGGGGTAGGGGCAGAGTGTATAGGGGCTAGGGGACACCCTAAGGGTGTTATGAGGACCCCGGTCTTCGGAAGCCAAGGATAGAGTAGGGGCCGCTCCGACCGTTGACCCTGTGACCTTTGACCTCCGGTGTCCTTCGACCTCTGGTGACATTTAAACCTTAGGTGACCTTTGACCCCGAGTGACCTTTTGACCTCAGGTGAACTTTTGTCCTCGAGTGACCTTTTGACCTCGAGTGACCTTTTGACCTCAGGTGAGCTTTTGACCTCTGGTGCCCTTTTGACCTCGAGTAACCTTTTGACCTCAGGTGACCTTTGGCTTTTGGGGCCCTTTGCTCCCATGACCTTCCACTTTAGACCTTGGACTTCTGACACTAGGCCTTTGACCCCTGCATTTTGAGTCTTATCCCCTGATTATGTCTGTGTGACCTTTGAGCTATGACCCTTGACTTTTCATTCTTGACATATGACTCTTGACCTCAGACCGTTCAGTGCTGACCTCTGACATTTGACAGTGAGATTTGACCCCTTTTATAGGAAATTTTAATGCACAATGTTATTATTAATATAATTATTATATGTGTTTTTCTATCTACTCCTTAGAAAAATCTAAGTTGAGATCTGTATTCAGTCTCATTGTAGTTGCAATAGCAGTAATGCAGTGCAGGTGCTGTCACTTGAAGTTAGATTCCAGGTAATTTGATAAGGGTGGTGGGTGGGGCCCGGGATGATGGATGGATCCCGCCCCTTTCCTAGGGGCTCGTGGGAAGGGGTGGGCGGGGCTCAGGGTATTTGAGCCCCCGTCCCCGGCTAGGGAGCTCATTCCGCTCCGGGACCCCTTCGGCGCAGGTTCTCCGTCGCTCCTTCAGGAGTCGGCAGCTTTCGAGCCGTCGAAGCCACACGGGCAGACGTCTTAGGAGAAGTAGAGGTGTTTCTTTGAGGTAAGAGCTTTGGGCGCAACTGAGGTTTAGTAGATACTGTAGTAGAACTCTTGTTTGTCACTACGTTTCATTTGTTGATTCAGTTCCAGTTGCTTTCCTTTTTCAAGTAATTCCTGACAACGATGAAGATGGGGAATTGGTTATAGTATGTCATTTTTTATCTGCTCCCTAGAAAATCTGATTTGACATCCATACTGAGTCTCATTGTAGACACAATAGCAGTAATGCAGTACAGGTGTTGTCACTTGAAGTGAGATTCCAGGTGATTTGTTAAGGATGGTGGGTGGGCATGGGGTGATCGATCCCTCCCCTTTCCAGGGGATTGTGGGAAGGGGTGGGCGGGGCTCAGGGTATTTGAGTCCCGGTCCCCAGTTGGGGAGCTCATTCCGCAGCGGGACAGCTTCCGCATCAGCTCTCCGGCACTCCTTCGGCAATCGGCAGCTTTTGAGCCGGTGAAGCTACGTGGGCAGACGTCTAAGGAGAAGCGGAGGTGTCTCTTTGAGGTAAGAGCTTCGGGTGCAGCTGAGGTTTAGTAGCAACTATAGCAGAAGGGTTGTTTGTCCTTATGGTTCATTTGTTGATTCAGTTCCAGGTGCTTTGCATTTTCCCGTAATTCCTGACTATGATGAAGATGGGGCATTGGTTATAGCATGTCATTTTTTATCTCCTCCTTAGAAAGTCTAAGTTGATATCCATACTGAGTCTCATTGTAGACACAATAGCAGTAATGCAGTGCAGGTGTTGTCACTTGAAGTGAGATTTCAGGCAATTTGTTAAGGGTGGTGGGCTGGGCCCGGGGTGATCGATCCCTCCCTTTTCCAGGGGTTTGTGGGAAGGGGTGGGCGGGGCTCAGGGTATTTGAGCCCCAGTCCCCGAGGAGGGAGCTCATTCAGCTCCGGGACAGCTTCGGCGCCGGTCCTCCGCCGCTCCTTCGGCAGTCGGCAGCTTTTGAGCTGTTTCAGCTACGTGGGCAGACATCTTAGGAGAAGCGAAGGTGTCTGTTCGAGGTAAGAGCTTCGGGCGCAGCTAAGGTTCAGTAGCTGCTGTGGTAGAAGCGTTGTTTGTCATCATGTTTCATTTGTTCATTTCGTTCGAGGTGCTTTGCATTTTCCAATAATTCCTGACTAAGATGAAGATGGAGCGTTGTTTTTTGGTTTGCATTGCTGTATTAATAGTTGTTAAAGTAATCTCTTCTCCTAGAAGAGTGTCTTGTCTCCAAGACCTTTGCAGCGTGAAGCGGCCCCAGATAGATCATTCAAACGTACTTCCCGGAGCTCAGCCAAGGCAAGCAATGACTCGTAAGCTGCTACCGATAAATATTATTCGGGTGCCTAATCGTAGGCATGTCCTTGCTTTCCTTATTGTAGGTGATGATGGAGAAAGTGAGAGCTGCAGGAAGATCCCCGTTAGCCCACGTGGCGTTTTCCTCTGTTGAAGATGGATCTGGTCCCTTGTCCCTCTAAAAGTTAAGTGGAGGCACGAGGGCTGGGAAGGGGCTGGGAACTGCCGGGAGGGTTTAAAGTTCTCAGGCAGAAAAGGGCAGTCCGGGAGCAGTCCCCTTTGGGCAGATGAACGGGGTCAGGGAACTTTACAGCGCCACGCCAGCGTGCGCCGGGCAGGGCAGCTCCGGCCCGCGTCTGTTGTCGCGTAGTTCGGGAAGCGCGCCTCGCGCCTGTCAGACGATCGTGGGCTACCATTGCGCTCCAGGGGCACGAAAGCCATTTCAAGCGCCATCCCGGGGTCCGGAAAGCCGGTGCCGATCGGGGTAGCACCAATCGGGTGCCGGTTTTCTCGTATCGGCAGCCGAAAGGGTGCACGGTTCTTGCATCTTGAACGTTTCCGGTCAGTTGTGTTTTATGGTGTAGTTCTGGGCTGCGACAGCAGCTCTGCTCTCTACCCATCCAGTCTAAGGGACTGGCACTTCTTCCCAGCATCTTGAAGGTTTGAAGTCTTGCAGCAGCTTCTCTGTGCGTTTGCGCCAGAGCTGCCGTCTCATAAGGGGCCATGACGTTCGGCTCCTTTTTTTTTCTGGGGTTTCAGTAGAGGCTCCTCGCCTCACCGCTGCCTCCCCGCGGGTTATTTTGATCGTTGCAGTCTCTGGTTTGGAGTCGTTTTTGTCGTGCTGCCGTCTCTGTGCGTTTGTGCCGGCGCCGCCGTCTCACAGGGGGCCGTGACATTCGGCTCCTATTTTTTCTGGGGTTGCAGTAGAGACTCCCTGCCTCACCACTGCCTCCCCACAGGTTATTTTGATTGTTGCCGTCTCTGGTTTGAAGTCATTTTTGTTGTGGAGCATTTTTCGTGCTGCTACTGTCGTGTCATCTATAATGTTGTGTGGAGCGTTTGTCTGTGCACGTGCGCATTTGGCTGGAGCTGCTCTGCCCGGAGGCGTAGAGTCAGGAGCGGGAGTTTTAGGAGTCCATGATTCATCTGTGGACATGTTCACCTGCATAGGCCAAGATTGTGCCGTCATCTGGGATGGAGTAGCTGTGGGCAGGGGAGCGGACTGTCCCTTCCCCAGTGTTTTTTGGGACTCAATTAGAGGTTCTCCTGGGATTCCGGAGTAGAAAGCATACCTGTGGGTTGGGCAGGCTGTTGATGACCTCCTGGGTGACTTGTTGAATAACTTGATTTCAGATGCAGGGGTACGACTTCGCACGAAAGAGCGACCGAGGAGGCGAGCCGCGTGCCGTAAGCAGGTGGGTCGGTGAGTGGGGCCAGAGGGAAGCTGTGCCGTGTGACTCTCGGTGATCTTGGTCGTTTCTCTGTTTCCTAGGTGTTCCTATAGACATTGAAGAGCAACCTGGCTATGCAGGAAGATCGCTGTTAGCCTATGTGCCGTTTTCTCTGTTGAAGATGGATTTGGTCCCTTGGCCCTCTGAAAGCTAAGTGGAGGCATGGGGGCTGGGAAATGGCTGGGAATCACAGAGATAGGGGTAAAGTTTTGGTAAGGGAAAGGGCCGTCCAGGAATAGTCCCCTTTGGGTGGGTGAAGGGCCCAGGGACCTTTACAGAGGGACGCCAGCGTGTGCCAGGCAGGGCAGCTCTACCCTGTGTCTGCGTTGTGTCGTTCAGGAAGCCTGCCTCGCGCCTGTCCGACTCTCCTGGGGTCTCGTTGTGCTCAAGGGGCACAACGTGCATCTCGGGTGCCATCCTAGGATCTGGAATGCCAGTGACAACTGGCTTGGTGCCAATTGGGTCCTGAATTCTTATGTCATTAGACGAAAGCGTGGGTGGTGTTTGCATTTTGCGTGTTTCCGGTCAGTTGTGATTTGTGGTGTCATTCTGGGCTGCACCATCAGCAGCTCTGCTCTCTACCCATCCAGTCTAAGGGACTGGCCCTTCAAGATGCTGGGAAGAAGTTCTTAGTCTTGCAGCAGCCTCGTGTGTGTGCGCCAGTGCCGCCGTCTCTGTGTGTGTGCGCCAGTGCCGCCGTCTCTGTGTGTGTGCGCCAGTGCCGCCGTCTCTGTGTGTGTGCGCCAGTGCCGCCGTCTCTGTGTGTGTGCGCCAGTGCCGCCGTCTCTGTGTGTGTGCGCCAGTGCCGCCGTCTCTGTGTGTGTGCGCCAGTGCCGCCGTCTCTGTGTGTGTGCGCCAGTGCCGCCGTCTCTGTGTGTGTGCGCCAGTGCCGCCGTCTCTGTGTGTGTGCGCCAGTGCCGCCGTCTCTGTGTGTGTGCGCCAGTGCCGCCGTCTCTGTGTGTGTGCGCCAGTGCCGCCGTCTCTGTGTGTGTGCGCCAGTGCCGCCGTCTCTGTGTGTGTGCGCCAGTGCCGCCGTCTCTGTGTGTGTGCGCCAGTGCCGCCGTCTCTGTGTGTGTGCGCCAGTGCCGCCGTCTCTGTGTGTGTGCGCCAGTGCCGCCGTCTCTGTGTGTGTGCGCCAGTGCCGCCGTCTCTGTGTGTGTGCGCCAGTGCCGCCGTCTCTGTGTGTGTGCGCCAGTGCCGCCGTCTCATAAGGGGCCGTGATGTTCGGTCTTTTCTCTGGGGTTGCAGTAGAGGCTCCTCGCCTCACCGCTCCCTCCCTGCAGGTTCTTTTGGTCGATGCAGTTTCTGGTTTGGAGTCGTTCATGTTACAGACTGGTTTTGGTGCTGTAGATGTGTTGTCTATCATGTTCTGAGGTGTGTCTGTCTGTGCACGTTTTGCTGGAGCTGCTCTGCCTGGAGACGTGGAGTCAGGGGTGGGTGGGTGGAGTTCTAGGGCTGCACAGTTAATCTGTGGTCAAGTTAACCTGTGTAGGGAAAGGTTGTGCAGTCATTTGGGATGGAGTAGCTGTGGGCGGGGGAGCAGACTATTCCTTCCCCAGTGTTTTAGAGACTCAATTAGAGCTTCTGGTGGTCTTCCTCAACACAAAGGAGATCTGTGGGATGGTGGAGGTGTTGATGGGCTCCTGGGTAACTTGCTGCATAACTCGATTTCAGGTGCGGAGGAATGACTTGTCCCGGAAGAGCCACGGAGGAGGCGAGCTGCATGCCGTAAGCAGGTGGGTCGGTGCGTGGGGCCAGAGGGAAGCTGTTCCATGTGGCTCTTGCTGAGCTTGGTCGTTTCTCTGTTTCGTAGGTGTTCCTGTAGACGTTGAAGAGGAACCTGGCGATGCAGGAAGATCCCTGTTCGTGCACGTGGCGTTTTCCTCTGTTGAAGACGGATTCGGTCCCTTGGCCCTCTGAAAGCTAAGTGGAGGCACAGGGGCTGGCAAGGGGCTGGGAATCACAGGGAAGGGGGTAAAGTTCTGGCGAGGGAAAGGGCCGTCCGGGAACCGCCCCCTTGGCGCGGGTAAAGGGCCCGGGGTCCTTTACAGAGCGATGCCAGCGTGTGCCGGGCAGGGCAGCTCCAGCCTGTGTTGTCCGCGTTGTGGCGTAGCTCGGGAAGCCTGCCTTGCGCCCGTCAGACGGTCCTGGGCTCTCGTTGCGTTCAAGGGACACGAAAGGCACCTCGGGCGCCGTCCCGGGATCCGGAACGCCGGTGCCGACCGGCGTAGCGCCCATTGGACGCTGGTTTTCTGGCATCAGCAGCCGAAAGCGTGGAGGGTCCTTGCGTTTCGGCCGTTTCCGGTCAGTGGCGTTTGTGGCGTTGTCCTGGGCTGTGTCGGCAGCCGTGCTCTCTACGCATCCAGTCTCAGGGACTGGAACTTCAAGATGCTGGGAAGAAGTTCTTAGTCTTGCAGCAGCCTCATGTGTGTGCGCCAGTCCCGCCGTCTCTGTGTGTGTGTGCCAGTGCCGCCGTCTCATAAGGGGCCGTGATGTTCGGCTCTTTTTTTCTGGGGTCAGTAGAGGCTCCTCGCCTCACCGCTGCCTCTCTTCAGGTTCTTTTTGTCAATGCAGTCTCTGGTTCTGAGTCATTCTTATTACAGAGTGGTTTTGATGCTATTGATGTGTTGTCTATCATGTTCTGTGGTGTGTCTGTCTGTGCATGTGCACATTTGGCTGGAGCTGCTCTGCCCAGAGGCGTGAAGTCAGGGGTGGGTGGACAGATCTCTAGGGGTGCACTGTCCATCTGTGGACATGTTAACCTGTGTAGGTGGAGGTTGTGCAGTCATCTGGGATGCAGTAGCCGTGGGTAGGGGCGTGGAATGTTCCTTCCCCAGTAGTTTAGAGACCCAATTAGAGTTTCTGGTCGGATTACTGAATAGAAAACAGAGCTGTGGGATGGGCAATGTGTTGATGAGCATCTGAGTGACTTGTTGAATACCTTGATTTCAGATGCAGAGGGACAACTCGGCCCGGAGGAGGGACGGAGGAGGCAAGCTGTGTGCTGTAAGAAGGTGGGTAGTTGCATGCTGTCAGTGGGAAGATGTGCCTTGTGCTTTTATACCGTGTGCTCGCTCTGGTTAGTGACCTTGTGTTTTTTTGTGTTGCTGTAGATATTGAGGAGGAACCCAGCGATGCTGGAATATCCCCATCAGCGCATGTGGCAATTTCGTCTGTTGAAGATAGATTCAGTCTTTTGGCCCTCTCAAAGCTAAGTGGAGGCTGGGGGGCTGGGAAGTGCAGGGAGGGGGGTAAAGTTCTGTTTGGGGCAAGGGCTATCCAGGAACAGTCCCATTTGGGCGGGTGAAGGGTCCAGGGAATTTCACAGTGTGATGCCAGCGTGTGCCGGGCAGGGCAGCTCCAGCCTGTGTCTGTGTTTTGGTGTAGTTCGGGAAGCCTGCTTTGTACCTGTCAGATGATCCTGGTGTCTCATTGCGTTCGAGGGGCACAAAAGGCACCTCTGGTGCCGTCCCCGGATGTGGAACACCGGTGCCGATTGGCAGAGAGCCAATTGGACACTGGTTTTCTTGTATCAGCAGCTGAAAGTGTGGCAGGTCCTTCTGTTTTGGATGTTTCTGGTCAGTTGTGTTTTACGCTGTCTTTGAGGGCTGCCTTGGCAGCTCTGCTCTCTACCCATCCAGTCTCAGGGACTGGCACTTCTTCCCAGCATCTTGAAGTTTGTAAGCAGCGCCGCCGTCTCTGTGTGTGTGTGTGTGTGCCAGCGCCGCCGTCTGTGTGTGTGTGTGTGTGCCAGCGCCGCCGTCTGTGTGTGTGTGTGTGTGCCAGCGCCGCCGTCTGTGTGTGTGTGTGTGTGCCAGCGCCGCCGTCTCTGTGTGTGTGTGTGTGCCAGCGCCGCCGTCTCATAAGGGGCCCTGACTCTTGGCTCCTTTGTTTTTTGGGGTCGCAGTGCAGGCTACTTGCTACACCACTGCCTCCCTGCAGGCTCTTTTGATGGATGCGTGTCGGTTTGGAGTCTTTCTCATTGTTGGGTGTTTTCGGTGCCGTTGCTGTCGTGTCGTCTATAACATGCTGCGGAGCGTCTGTCTGCGCGGGTGCGCATTTGGCTGGAGCTGCTCTGCCCGGATGTGTGGAGTCAGGGGTGGGCGGAGCTCTGGGAGACTCCGGTTCATTTGCTGATGTGTTAAATTGTGTGGGCAGAGGTTGTGCGGTCATGTGGCATGGAGTTGCTGTGGGCGAGGGAGTCGATAGTCCTTTCAGTGGTGTTTTGCAGTTGTTACTAAGAACATTGACTAGTGTTTTCTGTGTTGTGCTGTTTTTTCAGTCATGAAGTGTGTTTTAATGAAATCTTTTTTTTTTTTGTTTCCTTTGCAGGTGATCCCATTCTCAATTTGGGTCACTTACTTATCCCAAGGCATTTTGTTAGGCTATGTAACACTCAGTTGTAGCCTTTTTTGATGCTTAGAAAAGCAGCTACAGACTCTGATCAGCACCTGTGAGATAAGGCCCGCTTTACTCTTCTGTGAAGAAATAGGTTTCTTTCAGCGAAAACGCCACATTCGAGGCCGCAAGGAAGCTCCTAGGGATGGTAAACAAAGTCTCCAGCTGCGGAGAGCCAAGTCCAGTGTGAGGTCAGCACAAAGGATCCCCCGAGAGGCAAGAAGACCACAGAGTCAGCCATAGCTGTTGGCTCGAATCACGGTGTAGAGGGGTTGGTGAATAGTTTGTAAGGGTATAAATACCCAGGGATTTCTATGCTTGGATGGGACTTTAGCCGAAGCAGCAGCTCCAGTCAGTCCTCCCACTGTAGTGTTCTGTTAGGTTAGTGATTTACATGGTTTTTGCCTGAGAGTTTGCCCCAATAGATCAAGGATTGAGACTGTAACTCACCCATCCCCATGCCCCCAGAAGGGAGGTAGGGATGTTGAGGTCTAGAGCGATGCAATTCTGAAATTCAGGCTGAGCGATACAAGGAATGAGGTGTACACGTACAATCCTTTGGCCTTACGTAAATATAATATCTTAGGTGTTTCCCCTATTCCCCGAGAGTCCGGGAGCCAAACCGCGGTTCCAGTGTGGGGCTAAATTCAGATCCAGCCGCACCTAGACTCCCCACTGTGGAGGAGTTTAGAAAGCAAGGGGGTCCGTTCCACACCTCAGGACTCCACGGCAAGGCCTCAGTCTAGCTTTCGGCATCTCCCGTTCACATAGACTTCACTTTGAATCAAGTTTGAGCCGATTTTGATCGGCATGTTTTGTCCACTTAGCAAGTAATAGCGTCCCTTGCCATCACTTTCCACGATGTCACGGTCGGGCAGCCGTGGAAGAATAGGTCACCGTGGTCAGGAACCATATGAAGGATGACAAGGCAATTAAGTGCACACTGTTTTCCTTTCTTGACAATTAGCTTGAGGCAGGTACTGAAAAGGGTTGGAGCCGTAGATGATGTGCAGCATGTTGGGATACCATGAAACCCTAAGGGAATGTAGCTTGGGGTTTTAGTTTTTTTTCTTCAGAGGTTCAAATTTTTTTTCCTTTTCAGGTAAATTCCAAAGGTAGAGAATAAAAGAAGCCCCATCGGGGGAGTTTTACTCCCGCCGTCCAGGTTTTCTTTACCCCGGTCCTGGCCGCTCCGCAAGGGGAAGTTAATTCCCAAAGTACGGACGGAGGTCCGGCCGGGACCGGGGTTTAGGCAGGCGGGGCGAGTTTAGAGGGCGCCGGGAACGGCGTTTCCGAGGGGCAACGCAGAGATGGGGCGAAGGCGGAGGGAGAGAATGGCACAGAATGGGTGTGGTGGTGTTGGTAGGTGAATGAGTGGTGTGTTAGAGTGATGTGATCTGGTAATATTGTGGTTTGGGGTTGTAGTTATTTGTTCTGGCCTGTTAATGGTTTTCCCCTTTCAGCTATATTTCAAATTTAAAATAGAATAAAAAAACCCCAGCTGGGGGATTTTTTTTTTTTTCCCCTGGCTGGGTTTTTTTTCCCCCGGTCCCGGCCGCTCCGTGAGGCGACGTTCATCGCCAAGGTTTGGCCGCGGACGCCCACGGGGCCGGGGTTTTGGCAGGCAGGGTCATTTTTGAGGCTCCCGGGAATGGTGTTCCTGAGGGGTGATGCAGACACAGGGCGAGGGCACCAGCCGGGGGAATGGCCGGTGGGTGAGCGTGCGGTGGGTTTGTTATCCTAGTGAGTGGTGTGGTTTAGCTGTGTCATCTGGTATGATTGTGTTTTGGTGTTGTGGGTTTTTGTCTTTTCAGGTTACTGTTTTATTCTTTTCAGCTAAATTTAAAATTTAGAACAAAATAAAAAAACCCCAGCCAGGGGATTTTTTTTTTTTTTTTCCCCTGGCTGGGCTTTTTTGTCCCCAGTCCTGGCCGCCCAGCAAGGCGATGTTCATAGCCAAGGTTTGGCTGCGGGTGCCCACGGGGCCGGCGTTTTGGCAGGCAGGGAGCGTTTAGAGACTCCCGGGAACGGCGTTCTCGAGGGGCGATGTAGACACACGGCGAGGGCAGGCGCTGGGGGAAAGGGTGTCGGGTGAGCGCACGGTGGGTTTGTTATCTGAGCGAGTGGTGTGGTTTAGCTGTGTGATCTGATACGATTGTGTTTTGGGGTTGTGAGTTTTTGTCCTTGCAGGTTAATGGTTTTTCCCTTTCAGCCAAATATAAAATTTAAAATAGAAAAAAAAAAAACCCCAGCCGGGGGATTTTTTTTTTTTTCCCCTGGCTGGGTTTTTTTTTTCCCCGGTCCCGGCCGCTCAGCGAGGCGACGTTCATCGCCAAGGTTTGGCCGCGGGCGCCCACGGGGCCGGGGTTTTGGCAGGCAGGGTCATTTTCGAGGCTCCCGGGAACGACGTTCCCGAAGGGCGACGCAGATGTGGGCCGAGGGCACGAGCCGGGGGAACGGCCACCAGCTGAGCAGGCGGTGGGTTTGGTATCTGAGTGAGCGGTGCGGTGCAGCTGTGTGATGTGGTACGATTGTGTTTTGTGGGTCTAGGTTTTATTTTGCAGGGTTTTTTTAATTTACCTGAAAAGGAAAGAAAAGAACAATAAAATAGAATACAAAAATCCCATTCTGGGGATTCCCTCCCTGTGTGTCCATCCAGCACCCTCACGAGCGTGTTTTATCCCAGGTGCACAGCGCTTGGTGCGGTTCAGTTAATTGCCAAGGTTCAGATTACGGTCAGTCTGGGATGGTGGTTTTAGAGGCAGGGTTATGGTTGAGGCTCCCAGGAACAGTCTTTCCAGAGACAGTTGTTCGGGTTCCAGCCACAGTCAGTCCTCATTAGGAGGCCCGTTTAGGGAAAGGGCCCAGGAAGGCCGTTTCAATCAGTCGAGGAGTAGCGTGGGTAAACGGCCCAGGACAGGGACAGGGTCGCGTTGGGAGCGCGTTATCCTCTGTAACGGGATGTGAGAAATTCTGTGCGAAATGCTGCGAGAAAGATCAGTTGGAATTTGTGTTGTGTCATAATGGTAATACCTCCAATGTGTAATCAATGTGTGTTTATTTGGGCCATCATTTGCAATGTGATGATGTACAAGAGTGACAAATGCTGTAATGCCTCTGTACTTGAAGTGATGATGTTCTCTGTAGCCTTATGCAATGTGATACATTATGTCTAAAAGCTGTAATATGGAGGAGTTTTTCAGGTTATGGGGATTGTGTTAATGCAACAGTGCAAAGAAAACCAGTTTGTAATCTGTTGGCTCAGATCAAATAGAGGTCATTATGATGTTGTAATATTTGGTTTGAAGAGGTCGGTCCTATCTAAGGGCCGTGACAAAGGTAATAAAGCAGACGTTCCTTTTTGTGGTCCCGTGTCTTTTTTTGGTTTGAGAGGAGGACGGCTGGACACTTTGCCCAAGTACCGGAGTCTGAGAGCATGGGGATTGTGATGGTGAGCATGTGCTGGACTTTGTCTTTGTCTCTGTCTGTGTGTGCGTTGGACTTTGTCTCTGTCTGTGCGTTGGACTTTGTCTCTGTCTTGTGTGTGTGCGTGTTGGACTTTTTCTGTCTTGTGTGTGCGCGCATTGGACTTTGTCTCTGTCTGTGTGTGTGTGTGTAGGACTTTGTCTCTGTCTGTGTGTGTGTGTGTAGGACTTTGTCTCTGTCTTGTGTGTGCATGTAGGACTTTGTCTCTGTCTTGTGTGTGCATGTTGGACTTTGTCTCTGTCTTGTGTGTGCGTGTAGGACTTTGTCTCTGTGTGTGCGTGTAGGACTTTGTCTCTGTGTGTGCGTGTAGGACTTTGTCTCTGTGTGTGCGTGTAGGACTTTGTCTCTGTGTGTGCGTGTAGGACTTTGTCTCTGTGTGTGCGTGTAGGACTTTGTCTCTGTGTGTGCGTGTAGGACTTTGTCTCTGTGTGTGCGTGTAGGACTTTGTCTCTGTGTGTGCGTGTAGGACTTTGTCTCTGTCTTGTGTGTGTGTGTATGTGTGTGTTTAGGACTTTGTCTCTGTCTTGTGTGTGCGTGTAGGACTTTGTCTCTGTTGTGTGTGCGTGTAGGACTTTGTCTTGTGTGTGTGCATGACTTTGTCTCTGTTGTCTGTGTGTGCATTGGACTTTGAGTGGAATGATAGTTTAGGTTGAATGTGTTTGAGTGTGCTGTTATGGTAGTGTTTGTTTTGGATAGCCTGTAGAATTTTTAGAGTTAGTTTCCAATACAAGGTATTGAATTTTAGAGGTGCAGCAGTAGGGCTTCTGATGCTCAAGGGGAGTCTTAAAAAAGAAATAAAAAAAAAAAATCAATAACTCCAAGTACTCCCCTTGAGCATCAGAAGCCCTACTGCTGCACCAGACTTATTATTTTTATTCTTTTTATACAACAATACATATATATACCTCACACAAACCAATGGGCCTAAACCATTGCATGACCAGGGGGACCACTCCCTAATTAAGCAAATACCAGCAACACTTAATTAGGGACCACTCCCCCTGGTCATGCAAACCAAAAACAAACTATGCAAATAATCTAATTAAATATGCAAATTAGTAAAAAAAATTTTTTTCACACAACCACAACAAATGACAACAAATAAAAACACACACAAACACAACTAAACCAAATCAACAAATGCACCACACAATCACACATATGCAAATGACATAAACAACAAAATAAATAAAACACAACAAAACAAAAAAAACATAAAACATTCAATCTAAATCATAAATAAACATACAAAACATAAAAGAAAAAAAAAGCAAAAAATCGAGAAAACACATATAAACACAGCAAACAGCAATACAAACCACAACATGAAAATACACACAAAACATAACAAAAAACCATTAAAACAAACACACTCATATAACACCACATACAAATTACTACACAAACAAAACAACATACAAAAACAAATACAAAATCAACAACAAACAATACAAAACAAACAAAACAAAACACATATTAAAATACACCATTACCACAAAAACAAACGAACTAAAACAAAACATCAATCCACAGAAAACAACAAAACAAAACACAAACCCCATTACACAGCTAACACTACACATAAAACTACAAGAACAAAATGAACTACAAAAAACACAACAAACTACACTACACAGAAAAAATAAAAAAACAAACAAAACCACACCAAAATAACAAAACTAAATACAAAACAAAACACAAAAAAAAATAAACCAATACTACACACACAAAAAAAATAAAAATACACACTACACATACAACACACAAAACAAATACAATACAAGACAAACGAAACATTACACCAACACAACTACACACTATACAAATTAACATTCAACACAACCTAACAAAACAATTCACAAAACACAGTAAAAAACACATGACTATAAAATTACAAACACAACTTACTAAACAAAATCAAAAAAACATAAAGATGACATTACATATCAGAATACAAACTCAACTTGCACTAACCACACACTTGAACATCACAATTACACAATGATTTAAAACACACACAAAAATACATGTTACACACAAACTACACGTGACACAACATCTAACATATAAAATACACACTCCAATAACAGTACAGCATAATGCACAGATCACAAAACATATTAGAACACAACATACATAGCAACTGACACTACACATTGGAACACACATCACAATTACAATTAGAATACAATTTACACTACAAATAAGGATACAAATTAGCAGTAAGATTACAATACAGATTAGCATAAAACTTACAATACAGATCAGGAAACACCTTACACAACACATTAGGGTTACCACTACAGTAGAGCTTACAGTTACTGTTACAGTACAAAGTAGTGCACACCTTAAAATACAGCCTACAATTACAGTTACAGATAGGGTACACATTACAGTTACGGTACAGCTTAGGGTACACCTTAGATTACAGGTTACATTACAGGTACACATTACAGTACAGGTTAGGGTTACAGTACAGGTTAAAGTACAGATTAGACTTAGGGTTACGGTTAAGGTTAGGCTACAGGCACACCTTAGAGTACAGGTACAGGTTAAGGTACAGGTTACGGTACAGGTTAGGGTTACGGTTAGCATAAAGCTTACAATTAGCATACGGGTAAGGATACAGGTTAGGGTACAGTTTACAGTACAGGTTACGGTACGGGTTACAATACAGATACAGGTACAGGTACGGCTTACAGTACGGGTTAGGGTACAGGTACAAGTTAGGGTACGGGTTAGGGTTAGGGTACACGTACGGGTTACGGTACGGGTTACGGTACGGGTTAGGGTAGGGGTTAGAGTTAGGGTTACAGTACAGGTACAGGTTAGGGTACAGGTTACAGTACAGGTTAGGGTACGGGTTAGGGTACGGGTTAGGGTTAGGGTTAGGGTACAGGTTAGGGTACGGGTTAGGGTTAGGGTACGGGTTAGGGTACGGGTTAGGGTTAGGGTACGGGTTAGGGTACGGGTTAGGGTACGGGTTAGGGTACGGGTTAGGGTACGGGTTAGGGTTAGGGTACGGGTTAGGGTTAGGGTTAGGGTACGGGTTAGGGTTAGGGTACGGGTTAGGGTTAGGGTACGGGTTAGGGTTAGGGTACGGGTTAGGGTTAGGGTACGGGTTAGGGTTAGGGTACGGGTTAGGGTTAGGGTTAGGGTACGGGTTAGGGTACGGGTTAGGGTTAGGGTTAGGGTTAGGG